>NC_030430.2:0-267500 GCF_001660625.3 Ictalurus punctatus | reverse complement strand
ATTCCATAGCAGGTCTTCCCCCTTTTTGGAGAAAGGTACATATTAGATTTATATGTGACTCTTGTTGGAAGGGTAAGAGTTACATATTCTGTTTCAAAGAATTTGCATGAGGATCACCTCTACAACAGCCCCAAGATCCTCTCCCCCTTCCCAGTCAGGCTCATAAACATCGAACAGAGACTGAAAAAGACGACTGGATGCATCTCGCATCACTGTGGAACATACATTATATTTTCTTTATACCCATGAGGATTCCATTCCATGTCCATTAATTATTTACGTGTCATGGGTGTTTCAACACTAACAAAGATGTTATGAAGATCCTTTTGATTTAAATAACAGAATTAAAATGATTAATTACAATAAGATAAATTATTTATTTTGGTTAATTTTCAAAACACATTACCTTACTTTAATAGAATGCATGACAATGTACATATAATTTTAAATAGTTGCTAACCAAACATTTTAAAAGAAATCTATGCTAATCCAACAAACCTCTGACAGCATTTAGGTATGCCTTAAGATCCTTGTATATTCTGTGTCCATCACTCTGTAAAAACAATAATTTAAAAAATAAAAACAGTAATAAAAATCCATTACGCGTCCAGTAATTTTTACCTCTGTCCACCACCACAATAGATTTGAAATAAAGCAATTAAGATGTGATTGAAGTGTAGACTTTCAGCTTTAATTCAATTGTTTAACAAAAATACTGCAATAACAGTTTAGGAATTACAGACTTTTTTGTTTTGTTTTTTTACAGTCCCTCCATTTTCACAGGCTCAAAAGTAATTAGACAATTGATGGAAATGGCAAAAACAGAGCAAAAATTTAAGAGAAATATCAAAATGGCTGACGTCCTGTTGAGTTTAGGGAATGGGTTCAAGAGACGTTTTGGATGTATTGGTATCTTACACATGTACCGAATTTCGTACATGTAGCTGAAACTTAGCGCACATTGATGAAATTTTGCAGGTGGCGCTATAGAGAAACTTTAACACACAATTCTGGAACCCCTATCAGATGTAAATTTTCACAGGTTCTGATGCGTGCGCAAAGTTTCATGAGTTTTCAGGTATGTTTTGGCCCATGATGATGATGAAGTTGAAGATGAAGAAGAAGTAGAAGTAGTCCAATAAGGCCTCGCACCATCTGTGCTCGGGGCCTTTAAAATGGAATACACTGGAAAGCTCAGCAACATCAAAAGGCCTGGAAGATCACAGAAAACCAAGTGGATGAATGGATTACTCTTTGTTGAAGAAAAATCCCTTCACAACATCTCACCAAGTCAAAAATGCTCTGTAAGAATTAGGAATATCATTGTCAAAGTCTACAATCAAGAGACACCTTCATGAATGTAAATACAGACAGTTCACCTCAAGACGCAGATCACTGTTAACACTCAAGAACAGAAAGGCCAGATTAAAAATCCATGAGCATGTATGACTGCCAATGGAACTGAGTCACTGGTGTTTATTGATGTGACAGCTGAAGTAGCAGGATGACTTCTGAAGTGTATAGAGCTGTACTTTCTACTCAGATTCAGTCAAATGCTGCAAAACTGGAAGGACGGTGCTTCACAGTACAGATTGATAATGACCCAATACAGACAGTGAAAGAAATCCAAGAGCTTCTTAAGGCAAAGAAATTAAATGTTAAATTAAAAAGTCTGATGACCTCAACCCAATTGAGCATGCTTTTCTCTTACTGAAGAGAAAGCTGAAGACAGAAAGATGCACAAACCGAAGACAGCTGCAGTAAAGGCCTGGCAAAGTCTCTCAAGTGAGGAAACTCAGAATTTGATGTCCATGGGTTCCAGACCTCAGGCAGTCATTGACTAAGTTATTTTCATCCAAGTATTAAAAATACTCCTAATATTTATGATTATGTTAGTTTGCCCAATTACTTTTGAGCCTGTGAAAATGGAGGGAATCTGTATGGCTGTAAATCCTAAACAGGTAATGCAATATTTTTGTTACACCCCTTGAATAAAATCTGAAAGTCTGCACGTCAGTCACATCTTGATTGCTTCATTTCAAATCCATTGTAGTGGTGTAGAGAGGCAAAATAACAAAAATCGTGTCGCTGTCCAAATACTTATGGACCTGACTATTTCTTCTAAATCAAGTCCTATGTTTGTGCTGTTTTTTTTTTTTATTGAGTACCTGCTGATCTTGGAGATTTTGCACACATATTTCAAACTGTGCATCTCTTGTCTCTTCAGATTTACCAAACTTCTGTAAAACCTGCAAGAGTAGTGATCAAACATTTTAGCAAAGTTAAATAAACGTGTCTGTAATTGTATGGAATGGTTTCTGTGGCTCTAAGAGGGCTCTTATACAGTAATGTGTAATTATGGGAAGTGGTTTCATTGTAAAATGATTTATTATGTTTATGATAAAGAGCAATGTTTACAAAAGATAAGTTTAAAAGAATGTGGACATTGGCTGTACTACTGCATGAAGATAAATGCTGCCGAGAACATTATACTGGCACCAGTGTACTGCCTTTTATTCCCTTTTATTCCATATGGAAAAATGGAACTGCTCTAGGAAATTGTGTATGGTATAATACAAATGCTTAACCATCAAAACACTGTGCTTAAGTAATTAAAGGTTAACTAAAGATAGTGTTAGCAACAGCACTACTGATAAATTGTATAATATGAATCTTACCTTCTCCTGTGCACGGCTGAATTTCCTCTGGACCTGTTTAGCGAGCTCCCCAGTACCCCCCTTTGAATGGAGGCTGGGACTGGTGCTGCTTTTTCTCTCAGCCATGATTTCCAAACTCTGGAGCACCTGGTTTTAATCTCAGAAAACTGATTTGTATGCCAGACAGTACAAAGGATTCCGATGGAGCTCCTAAGGGGACATGGTGATGGAACAAATATGAGATTGGAGGAAAATTCATATTTCAATGCTTTTTTTTTTTTTTTTGGAGTTCTCTTGCAATTATTTGCATAATTTTATGGAAGCCTGTTTCCGCCACAGTTGAGCAAAAAAAATTATTCTGTAAGTCATAATAATGATAAATGTTCGTATAATTATAAACAATATAACTGTAGAAGTTATAAACCATAGTTACAGTAAACCCATGGTAATTTTTGTATGTCTGGTGATGT
This sequence comes from Ictalurus punctatus, assembly GCF_001660625.3. NCBI lineage: Eukaryota > Metazoa > Chordata > Actinopteri > Siluriformes > Ictaluridae > Ictalurus > Ictalurus punctatus. Next base: position 264,373 of record NC_030430.2, on the reverse strand, counting down.
GTAGATTTTCCCTGTTTTCTGTTCATGCTGTGTAGATTTGGGGTGGTGTTAATACGGGTGTGAACGGGGTTTGTAAGGGTTGATTAGATTTGGGGCGGTGTTAATACGGGTGTGAACGGGGTTTGTAAGGGTTGATTAGATTTGGGGCGGTGTTAATACGGGTGTGAACGGGGTTTGTAAGGGTTGATTAGATTTGGGGCGGTGTTAATACGGGTGTGAACTGGGTTTATAAGGGTTGATTAGATTTGGGGCGGTGTTAATACGGGTGTGAACAGGGTTTATAAGGGTTGATTAGATTTGGGGCGGTGTTAATACGGGTGTGAACGGTGTTTATATAACGGTTGATTAGATTTGGGGCGGTGTTAATACGGGTGTGAACGGGGTTTATAAGGGTTGATTAGATTTGGGGCGGTGTTAATACGGGTGTGAACAGGGTTTATAAGGGTTGATTAGATTTGGGGCGGTGTTAATACGGGTGTGAACAGGGTTTATAAGGGTTGATTAGATTTGGGGCGGTGTTAACACGGGTGTGAACGGGGTTTATATAACGGTTGATTAGATTTGGGGCGGTGTTAATACGGGTGTGAACGGTGTTTATATAACGGTTGATTAGATTTGGGGCGGTGTTAATACGGGTGTGAACGGGGTTTATAAGGGTTGATTAGATTTGGGGCGGTGTTAATACGGGTGTGAACAGGGTTTATAAGGGTTGATTAGATTTGGGGCGGTGTTAATACGGGTGTGAACGGGGTTTATATAACGGTTGATTAGATTTGGGGCGGTGTTAATACGGGTGTGAACGGTGTTTATATAACGGTTGATTAGATTTGGAGCGGTGTTAACACGGGTGTGAACAGGGTTTATATAACGGTTGATTAGATTTGGGGCGGTGTTAATACGGTTGTGAACGGGGTTTGTAAGGGTTGATTAGATTTGGGGCGGTGTTAATATGGGTGTGAACGGGGTTTGTAAGGGTTGATTAGATTTGGGGCGGTGTTAATACGGGTGTGAACGGTGTTTATATAACGGTTGATTAGATTTGGGGCAGTGTTAATACGGGTGTGAACAGGGTTTATAAGGGTTGATTAGATTTGGGGCGGTGTTAATACGGGTGTGAACGGTGTTTATATAACGGTTGATTAGATTTGGGGCGGTGTTAATACGGGTGTGAACGGGGTTTATAAGGGTTGATTAGATTTGGGGCGGTGTTAATACGGGTGTGAACGGTGTTTATATAACGGTTGATTAGATTTGGGGCGGTGTTAATACGGGTGTGAACGGGGTTTATATAACGGTTGATTAGATTTGGGGCGGTGTTAATACGGGTGTGAACGGGGTTTATAACGGTTGATTAGATTTGGGGCGGTGTTAATACGGGTGTGAACGGTGTTTATATAACGGTTGATTAGATTTGGGGCGGTGTTAATACGGGTGTGAACGGTGTTTATATAACGGTTGATTAGATTTGGGGCGGTGTTAATACGGGTGTGAACGGGGTTTATAACGGTTGATTAGATTTGGGGCGGTGTTAATACGGGTGTGAACTGTGTTTATATAACGGTTGATTAGATTTGGGGCGGTGTTAATACGGGTGTGAACGGGGTTTATAACGGTTGATTAGATTTGGGGCGGTGTTAATACGGGTGTGAACGGGGTTTATAACGGTTGATTAGATTTGGGGCGGTGTTAATACGGGTGAGAACGGGGTTTATATAACTGTTGATTAGATTTGGGGCGGTGTTAATACGGGTGTGAACAGGGTTTATAAGGGTTGATTAGATTTGGGGCGGTGTTAATACGGGTGTGAACGGTGTTTATATAACGGTTGATTAGATTTGGGGCGGTGTTAATACGGGTGTGAACGGGGTTTATAAGGGTTGCTTAGATTTGGGGCGGTGTTAATACGGGTGTGAACGGGGTTTATATAACGGTTGATTAGATTTGGGGCGGTGTTAATACTGGTGTGAACGGGGTTTATAACGGTTGATTAGATTTGGGGCGGTGTTAATACGGGTGTGAACGGTGTTTATATAACGGTTGATTAGATTTGGGGCGGTGTTAATACGGGTGTGAACGGGGTTTATAACGGTTGATTAGATTTGGGGCGGTGTTAATACGGGTGTGAACGGGGTTTATAACGGTTGATTAGATTTGGGGCGGTGTTAATACGGGTGTGAACGGGGTTTATATAACTGTTGATTAGATTTGGGGCGGTGTTAATACGGGTGTGAACAGGGTTTATAAGGGTTGATTAGATTTGGGGCGGTGTTAATACGGGTGTGAATGGGGTTTATATAACGGTTGATTAGATTTGGGGCGGTGTTAATACGGGTGTGAACGGGGTTTATAAGGGTTGATTAGATTTGGGGCGGTGTTAATACGGGTGTGAACAGGGTTTATAAGGGTTGATTAGATTTGGGGCGGTGTTAATACGGGTGTGAACGGGGTTTATATAACGGTTGATTAGATTTGGGGCAGTGTTAATACGGGTGTGAACGGTGTTTATATAACGGTTGATTAGATTTGGGGCGGTGTTAACACAGGTGTGAACAGGGTTTATATAACAGTTGATTAGATTTGGGGCGGTGTTAATACGGTTGTGAACGGGGTTTATAACGGTTGATTAGATTTGGGGCGGTGTTAATACGGGTGTGAACGGGGTTTATAAGGGTTGATTAGATTTGGGGCGGTGTTAATACGGGTGTGAACAGGGTTTATAAGGGTTGATTAGATTTGGGGCGGTGTTAATACGGGTGTGAACGGTGTTTATATAACGGTTGATTAGATTTGGGGCGGTGTTAACACGGGTGTGAACGGTGTTTATATAACGGTTGATTAGATTTGGGGCGGTGTTAATACGGGTGTGAACGGGGTTTATATAACGGTTGATTAGATTTGGGGCGGTGTTAATACGGGTGTGAACGGGGTTTATATAACGGTTGATTAGATTTGGGGCGGTGTTAATACGGGTGTGAACGGGGTTTATAACGGTTGATTAGATTTGGGGTGGTGTTAACACGGGTGTGAACGGGGTTTATATAACGGTTGATTAGATTTGGGGCGGTGTTAATACGGGTGTGAACGGGGTTTATATAACGGTTGATTAGATTTGGGGCGGTGTTAATACGGGTGTGAACGGGGTTTATATAACGGTTGATTAGATTTGGGGCGGTGTTAATACGGGTGTGAACGGGGTTTATAACGGTTGATTAGATTTGGGGCGGTGTTAACACGGGTGTGAACGGGGTTTATATAACGGTTGATTAGATTTGGGGCGGTGTTAATACGGGTGTGAACGGGGTTTATAAGGGTTGATTAGATTTGGGGCGGTGTTAATACGGGTGTGAACAGGGTTTATAACGGTTGATTAGATTTGGGGCGGTGTTAATACGGGTGTGAACGGTGTTTATATAACGGTTGATTAGATTTGGGGCGGTGTTAATACGGGTGTGAACGGTGTTTATATAACGGTTGATTAGATTTGGGGCGGTGTTAACACGGGTGTGAACAGGGTTTATATAACGGTTGATTAGATTTGGGGCGGTGTTAATACGGTTGTGAACGGGGTTTATAACGGTTGATTAGATTTGGGGCGGTGTTAATACGGGTGTGAACAGGGTTTATAAGGGTTGATTAGATTTGGGGCGGTGTTAATACGGGTGTGAACAGGGTTTATAAGGGTTGATTAGATTTGGGGCGGTGTTAATACGGGTGTGAACGGTGTTTATATAACGGTTGATTAGATTTGGGGCGGTGTTAACACGGGTGTGAACGGTGTTTATATAACGGTTGATTAGATTTGGGGCGGTGTTAATACGGGTGTGAACGGGGTTTATATAACGGTTGATTAGATTTGGGGCGGTGTTAACACGGGTGTGAACGGTGTTTATATAACGGTTGATTAGATTTGGGGCGGTGTTAATACGGGTGTGAACAGGGTTTATATAACGGTTGATTAGATTTGGGGCGGTGTTAACACGGGTGTGAACAGGGTTTATATAACGGTTGATTAGATTTGGGGCGGTGTTAATACGGGTGTGAACGGGGTTTATAACGGTTGATTAGATTTGGGGCGGTGTTAATACGGGTGTGAACGGGGTTTATAACGGTTGATTAGATTTGGGGCGGTGTTAACACGGGTGTGAACAGGGTTTATATAACGGTTGATTAGATTTGGGGCAGTGTTAATACGGGTGTGAACGGGGTTTATATAACGGTTGATTAGATTTGGGGCGGTGTTAATACGGGTGTGAACGGGGTTTATATAACGGTTGATTAGGTTTGGGGCGGTGTTAATACGGGTGTGAACGGGGTTTATATAACGGTTGATTAGATTTGGGGCGGTGTTAATACGGGTGTGAATGGGGTTTATAACGGTTGATTAGATTTGGGGCGGTGTTAATACGGGTGTGAACGGTGTTTATATAACGGTTGATTAGATTTGGGGCGGTGTTAACACGGGTGTGAACAGGGTTTATATAACGGTTGATTAGATTTGGGGCGGTGTTAATACGGTTGTGAACGGGGTTTATAACGGTTGATTAGATTTGGGGCGGTGTTAATACGGGTGTGAACGGGGTTTATAAGGGTTGATTAGATTTGGGGCGGTGTTAATACGGGTGTGAACAGGGTTTATAAGGGTTGATTAGATTTGGGGCGGTGTTAATACGGGTGTGAACGGTGTTTATATAACGGTTGATTAGATTTGGGGCGGTGTTAATACGGGTGTGAACGGGGTTTATAAGGGTTGATTAGATTTGGGGCGGTGTTAATACGGGTGTGAACAGGGTTTATAAGGGTTGATTAGATTTGGGGCGGTGTTAATACGGGTGTGAACGGGGTTTATAACGGTTGATTAGATTTGGGGCGGTGTTAACACGGGTGTGAACAGGGTTTATATAACGGTTGATTAGATTTGGGGCGGTGTTAATACGGGTGTGAACGGGGTTTATATAACGGTTGATTAGATTTGGGGCAGTGTTAATACGGGTGTGAACGGGGTTTATATAACGGTTGATTAGATTTGGGGCGGTGTTAATACGGGTGTGAACGGGGTTTATATAACGGTTGATTAGATTTGGGGCGGTGTTAATACGGGTGTGAACGGGGTTTATATAACGGTTGATTAGGTTTGGGGCGGTGTTAATACGGGTGTGAACGGGGTTTATATAACGGTTGATTAGATTTGGGGCGGTGTTAATACGGGTGTGAACGGGGTTTATAACGGTTGATTAGATTTGGGGCGGTGTTAATACGGGTGTGAACGGTGTTTATATAACGGTTGATTAGATTTGGGGCGGTGTTAACACGGGTGTGAACGGGGTTTATATAACGGTTGATTAGATTTGGGGCGGTGTTAATACGGTTGTGAACGGGGTTTATAACGGTTGATTAGATTTGGGGCGGTGTTAATACGGGTGTGAACGGGGTTTATAAGGGTTGATTAGATTTGGGGCGGTGTTAATACGGGTGTGAACAGGGTTTATAAGGGTTGATTAGATTTGGGGCGGTGTTAACACGGGTGTGAACGGTGTTTATATAACGGTTGATTAGATTTGGGGCGGTGTTAATACGGGTGTGAACGGGGTTTATATAACGGTTGCTTAGATTTGGGGCGGTGTTAATACGGGTGTGAACGGGGTTTATATAACGGTTGATTAGATTTGGGGCGGTGTTAATACGGGTGTGAACGGGGTTTATAACGGTTGATTAGATTTGGGGCGGTGTTAACACGGGTGTGAACGGGGTTTATATAACGGTTGATTAGATTTGGGGCGGTGTTAATACGGGTGTGAACGGGGTTTATATAACGGTTGATTAGATTTGGGGCGGTGTTAATACGGGTGTGAACGGGGTTTATAACGGTTGATTAGATTTGGGGCGGTGTTAATACGGGTGTGAACGGGGTTTATATAACGGTTGATTAGATTTGGGGCGGTGTTAATACGGGTGTGAACGGGGTTTATATAACGGTTGATTAGATTTGGGGCGGTGTTAATACGGGTGTGAATGGGGTTTATAACGGTTGATTAGATTTGGGGCGGTGTTAATACGGGTGTGAACGGTGTTTATATAACGGTTGATTAGATTTGGGGCGGTGTTAATACGGGTGTGAACGGGGTTTATAACGGTTGGCTCTGCACGGTTGATTGGGTTCCAAGGTTAAGGTAAACCATGCACATAATTAGCTCGCGCTGCGGTTCAAACAGAGCACCATTTTGTCTCACTGTTCACTTGAGTGTTTGTTTGGCGTTCGGTGCTCACAATACGCGTTATAAAGCACATAAATCGAAGAGAATTAGCCAATTTCCTAACAGAGCAAAATGTGAACGACAGCTAAGTGAATCTCAGTCTGGAGCTGGTGTTCATGTTGTATTCTGAAAACAGATCAGTCGTTCTGCATTTACAACGCACATGCTTGCTTTAATGCGCATGCGTGGATTAATTCATTATCACGAGAAAGTTTCTCATTATTATGAGATGTAATTCATTATTACCAGAAAGTTTCTCATTATGACTTACAGAACGCTATAACGCCTATATGCTTAACGCTATAAGTAACACGCGCGATATTAAAGCATACACTAGCACGTCAACAGCAGAAAACGTCATAATTCCGCACATGCGCGCTGAAGGGGAACCGGGGAACTGAAGGGAACGGAATTTTCCGAAACACCGGAAGTACTGTTTGTATGAACTCAACGACGCGAGGACGCAAAAGTATTGCAAGCGAACGCAAAGTTTCTCAGGGGAATGCGTCGAAATATATTTTCTAAATATAAAATTTCATTTAATCACCATGTCCCCTTAGGGGCTCCGTATGTTTCCCAGTCATTAAGTGAAATTTCTACACAGATGTGTCACTGATGATGATGATGATGATGATGATATACAGCACGAGCGCATGCGCACAAGACAATGCAGTAAGAAATGGAGTCTGTTGGAGACGACGTTCTCAGCGCATGCGCCGATCGGCACGCCTCTGTTTAACCATGGTTTAAAATGACTTCCGGGTAATAATGTACAGCAAACACAGAGCTAATCTCTGTAATACAGCGCATTGTTGATGTTCCTGGACGGATCACTGATGGGGCGGTCTGGGTGGACTATCGCGTCTGTTCTAAACCCGGAGAAGTTCTAGTATTCGGCAGGTAAATCCTCCTGTAGTGCTGTAGACCGTCAGTGGTTGATCCTGATCACACAGTGGGCTCGGAAAGGGGAAACGGTTTTAATCTGTGGCCAGGAATAATAAAACCACTACTGTTTTACGGCTATATAAACTGCTGCGAGCGACCTTAGACCCGTCTCCGCCCTCTGGACTCCGGAGTGGAGGATTATGAGGTGTTTTTCTCGAGTCTGCTGAAGGATTTGTGAAACATTTCTGAACATAAGCTGAAAACACATTGTCCTATAAGAATCTGTGCAAACTGCGAAATATGATTTTGCGCAATTCGATAAGGTCAGGAATGACTCAGCCTTACACGGTTTAACATCCCAACTCATTTAAGTACAGAACACCTGACCTCTACTTTAACTATCAAGGTCATTCTCTACTGCAGCTGGAGTCAGAAAAGTGAAACCCGGATAGTTATGTCTGTGGATTATTACTACCAGACCCTTCTCTCCATGACACTCTCTTATCCTGGAAGTTTGCGAGTGACAATAAGCTGTTCCTCCAACACCGTACTGCGTAAAACGGTTTAGGGAACAAAAATGTTCGAACAAGCAGTTTGGACAATCATTAAAATCGAACTGTGGGCAAATCAGACAATCTATAACTAAAACTATACTGGATTATCAAACCGCTACTTTATTCATTCACTTGCCCTTGGTAAGTTTTCCATTTAAAAGCAGTTCCCTAATGTTGATTTGTTCTCCATAACCATTTATTTAAAGATTTTATGCTTACCCGTCAGCACTTTGTTTGCATGGCTTCAGTCAGTCCAACGAAGACAAGGACTTCATGTGCCGTGCTTACCCCTCCAAATATATGTGCCCTTTGAAAATCCTTGAACTTTGGAACCAATTATCTTCAGGTTCTTGGGTAAAATATTCAGTGAGCACGCCACACCAGGCTGACATGTGGAATGGTTATTACACACCATATAACATGAAAAAACACATGTTGATCAGTTTTATTAAAACTGTTCCATCACTGAAGACTTTGGGGGGCAGGGAATGGTCAGGACTCTTTAGTGAGAGCATACAGTACCTGGGGGTACGCTCTGAGGGGTATGTCTGATACTGCACGATAATGTGACCCATATAAAACTGTATGTGGTCCATGAGCAAACCATACAAACAACCAATCAGGCAAAAATAATGTCTGCCAATGTTCAGGATGATAATTTGCCAGTGTCCAATTTATGACAAATAGTGTCCTTGAGTAAACGGCTGTATTTATTTCATTTAATCAATAATTAATTCCATTAAAGTTTGGTTAATACATCAGGGAGTAACCTGTTTGGCCTTGTATTGTAGTCTCGGGACATTTCTCTTCTGGATCATTTAAAAAGGACATGACCGCAGATTTAACCATGTGACTGATCGCCCTGGGATATTCTTTGTGTGCTTTGAACCGTTATATTACATATTATTTTGATGTATTCTGTGTAGGAAAATTGTTGCATCAAATTTTGCCTATTACCCAAAGACAATTAATATTTAACATAGAAACAGATACTCACATATATTAAGCAGTTTGAAGGACAAAGAAGACACCGGGCCCGTGAGTGAGGAGAGGCAAGGGTCCAAATTTATTGTTGCATGAGATCACACAGTTGAGATGTCCCAAGGGTGATCCAAAAAACCAGAGCTGAAGCTCTTCTATTTATACATTTTCTTAGGGTCAGGATGACCCAGGATGACCCTTGCCTCTCCTCACTCACGGGCCCGGTGTCTTCTTTGTCCTTCAAACTGCTTAATATATGTGAGTATCTGTTTCTATGTTAAATATTAATTGTTTCTATGTTAAATATTAACATTAATATTAATTTGGCGACCCCGGCAGGACTGGGCTAAGACCCATACGTCTGTAATCTCTCCCGTGGGACTTCACGCTCTAAGGCAACAGATAGGCCGTGTAGCAGAAAGGCACTGCAGATGCCTGTTATTTCAAAGCTCTGTCTTAGTGATCTGTTGTGACGAGTGAGAAGCCCCAAGGTGAGTCGAGAAAGGATTCTCCACACTTTCAAACACACCATCTCTACATTATGAGTAAGTTTTATGTTTGTTCTACATTTCTTTTTTTATGGTGCTTGCATGTACATTACCCTATAATAGTTTTTTCCATGAAACAGAATATGAGACAGAATAATTTCTGTTTTCTGCATACACACCAGGCCTCTGTGTGTGTGTGTGTGTGTGTGTGTGTGTGTCTCTCTTAGTTGACCTTCTGCCTGCATGCAGACGTACTCCACCTACGCTCTGAGGCCTGCCGCACTAATCAAATACATGTATTGTTATCCCCCAGCGCCTTGTTTATCTGTGTGTTGTATCTTAGGTGCACATCCGTTCTTACAGTCCACCAGCCCAGTGAATTCTGAATAAAATGACATATTACTCATACTAGGTCTCCCTCGTGTTTATTTCATGTATATTTTATATACAACAAAATGAAGCAGTTTTCAGTGGCAACAGTTTCTTATAGATTTCTAATTTTCTAATAGAAATTGCTGTTAATAAAGGCCTAGACTTTTATGTACAATTTTTCTTAGAAAGTGGGCTATAGATTATCTACTGTAAATTACATTAGTCTACTCCAGAATTATATGAAATTATATGAAAATGAAAATGTGCAAAAATGCATATGCAATATGTGATGTTTTCAGACTAAATAGACACAAATGTGAAACCGTATTAACAAAATATGTGAATGTGGGTTATCCCTTTCAATTCAGGACCTAGGTTATCAAAGGATTAAAATCTGGAGTCTCAGGATTCCCATCTTCCTTCTACTGTTGTCCATATACAGTCTCCTCCAAAAGTATTGGAACAGCAAGACCAATTTTATTGTTTTCGCTATACATTTGGTTTTGAGATCAAATGACTGAACGAGACAATAGATCAGAATTTCAGCTTTCATTTCCTCATTTACATCGACATTTATTGTATATGTAAATATATCAAAATATTGTAACATGAGACTTATAGGTGTTTCTTGCTGACTTTTCCACTGTGGTCAAAAGAAACAGCTGTACACAAGCTATATGTACACATGGATACAGTTGGGGAAATAAGTATTGAACGCATCAACATTTCTTTCAGTAAATATATTTCCAATGAGGTTATTCACATGACATTTCCACCAGACATCAGTATTAACTCAAGAAATCTGGAAATATAAAGAATTCACAACATTAAAGTCCATAAATAAAGTTATGTGTAATAAAGTGGAATGACACAGGAAAAAAGTATTGAACACACTAAGAAAAAACAGTTCTTCAAGGCAAGGCAAGGAACCAGCTGAAATCCGTAAGTAATTATACCCCCTATCTATGCAAATTAATATCAGCTGGGTTAGTACATTCATGGTCTATAAAAAGGCTTTTCAATACCAAGGTGTCACACAAGAAACATCTCATGATGGGTAAAAGCAGAGAGCTCTCCCAAGACCTTCACAACCTTATTGTTGTGAAACATATTGATGGAATCGGATACAGACGTATTTCAAAACTTCTGAATCCTCCAGTAAGTACCATCGGGGCCATTATCCGCATGTGGAAGCAACATCACTCCGTCATCAACCGGCCACGCACAGGAGCTCCTCACAAGATTTCTGACCAGGGAGTCAGAAGAGTAGCCCAAGAGCCAAGGACCACTCGGAAAGAGCTCCAGAAACACTTGGAGGCAGCAGGTGCCATCATCACAGAGAAAACTATAGGCAATGCACTCCACTGCTCACGCTCACCCGCAAGACTCCATTACTAAAGAAAAGGCATGTTGAAGCTCGTTTAAAGTTTGCTACAACTCATTTGGACAAGCCTATGAGATACTGGGAGAGTGTAGAGGTGGAGCATCATGGTGTGGGGCTGTTTTTCATCACATGGTACTGACAGACTTCATATATTTGTAGGAACGGTGAATGGAGCCCTTCGCCGGGAAATTCTTGAGAAGAATCTGCTGCATCCACCAGGATGATGAAGATGAGACGTGGGTGGAGCTTCCAGCAGGACAACGATCCAAAACATACAGCAAAGGAAACTCTCAATTGGTTTCAGAGGAAAAAAAATCAAGGTGTTAGTATGGTCCAGTCAATCACCTGACTCGAATCCAACTGAACAAGATTTAAAGACAATATGTTTAGAAGAACGGACCAAAATCACACCTGAATACTGCGGAACATTAATTTCTTCATACAGGAAGTGTCTTGAAGCGTCATTACAAACAAAGACTTCTCCACTAAGTATTAAATACATTTCAGTTAGCATTTTCAATACTTTTTTCCTGTGTCATTCCTCTTTTTAACTTCATTTATAGACTTTAATGTTTGAATTTCTTGAGTTAATACCAAAGTGGTGAAAATTTCATGTGAATAACCTCGTTGGTATTATATTTACTGAAAAAAATGTTAACACGTCCAATACTTATTTCTCCCACTGTATATAACCCTCAATATCCATAAACAGCAGCTTTATAATTTGCTTCAGAAAGTTCTCTTTCAGCTTTCTTAGCTTTGTGAGTGATTGTCACCCTTTTACCTCCTCTGTTTCTAAACATGGAGCTGAGAAATAAGCCAGTGGGCCCTTGAGATTACATTGGTTGGGGAATGTGGTCTCTGGGCTTTGCCACAGAAATGGTTGCTGACCAGCATCAATTTAATTTGAGGACGAGCACTCTGCTAATTGTCTAAGTAGCATGTAAGGTTTGCTGTATTCTCAGATTACCTGATATTTGAAATATAAATAATGTGCTTGCATTTATACATACAGTGGGGTCCAAAAGTCTAAGACGAAATCGAGAATCTGGGATTTTTTTTTTTCCATTTCAACTTGGAAATAAACATAAGGTTTTAGATTTTTGAAATATATAAAACAAAGAAAGTAAATGTTTAATCTCTTGAATGTTTAATAGTCAAAATTCTGCACCATTTATAGACTCCTGTTTAAATATTAGCAAATTTGTGATATTGACCATGTTAACTACATTGTACAAAAGGTTTTCCTCATTCCTAACTGAAGCCAACTGATTGATTTAATCTAAATTAGATCATAAGGTTGTATATCGGATTTTGTCTATTGGATTGGCTCTAATCTTGAAAATGGGTTGTTCAAAAGAAAAAAAGGATTCTGAATCAGATTAGATCATGTAATCAAATTTTGTTTTTAATCTGGATCAAATCTTCAGTGTCTTGTTCAAAATATTTTAGTAGGATTGGGATATCTGTTATCAGAAAAGAATCAGAATTATCCTGATCCCAGCAGAAGGGTGGATTTCAGGAACAAAATGTAATAAAAAGGTCAAATAATACAACATTTGTGTCATGTAGTGTATAGATTTATATTTTGCACTTTGTTTAACTGTTACAGTGATCAAGCAGATATACATTAGTATACATTAGGCTACCAATTAAGCCTTCAGTACAGTAAAGTAAAAAAGAAAAAAGATTGTCCCCATAAATAATCCCACCAGCTGCCAATATCAAACAAAAATAATATTTAATTTTAATTTCTCACTGTATATTAATTAAAATGGCACAATCATCAGAGATCAACCACTCAGAAGTAGTTTCTAACAATTGCATGTTATTGCTCTCCACACGTGAACTCTGAACGTTCTTACTTGGTTAATTACTGGACAATTAGACTTATGATTTAAAACATGTTCAAAATATCCAGAATGTATTTGAAAATAATGTATATTTGTTTGTTTATAGGAAGGGGATGTTTGCATCGTTTTATTTTGCTGTTTTCAGTCTCTTCAAATAAAAAGACTTATTAACTTCAAGCAGGGCAACGATCCAAAGCACACAGCAAAGGAAACTCTCAATTGGTTTCAGAGAAAATAAGTCAAGGAGTTAGAACGGCCCGGCCAATCACCTGACTCGAATCCAACTGAACAAGATTTAAAGACGATATGTTTAGAAGAACGGACCAAAATCACACCTGAAAAAAGCTTCTCCACTAAGTATTAAATAAATTTCAGTTAGCATGTTCAATACTTTTTCCTGTGTCATTCCTTTACTACACATAACTGCATTTATGGTCTTTAATGTTGTGAATTCTTTATATTTGTCGATTGTTTGAGTTAATACTGATGTCGGGTGAAACTTTCATGTGAATAACCTCATTGGAAATATATTTACTGAAAAAAAATAACACATTCAATACTCCCCCCCCCCCCCCACTGTATATAGTATACACTATACATATATAGTATACCTATAGTATTACAACTGTCAAATCCCAGAATGGTCAGAATGTAACATTACCTCTGCTTACAAATCATATACTCTAACTACAGTTCTAAACTAAGTTTTGCTGTTATGGAACCATTTTGCAAAGCAAACATGATCAAGATAAATAACAGTTTAAGCTAGGCCTATTATGATCCTTTGCTATTGTGCAGAACAAAAATTAACCACACTGATAGAACGTGGAAAGGAAATATTTATAAGCTACTGTGGATGAAAATGGTTTAATTAAAAGAGACAGGAAAAGAGCAAGACAATGCTCTCTCAGGTATAGCCATAACAGAAAAATAATGGTACTTGGAAGGGTGGGAGAGAAAGAAAGTCACTGAATAAAGACAATTAGTTATTTCCAATTAGCTATTTTCATACAATCAGATAAATGAGTCAGCATAACATACAGCATACATTTTTTAGACAAAGGTAAATAACCATGGAATGACCAAATAGCATACTGAGTGGAGGAAACACTGCTTCACATGGTCTCATTTTGTTAGGCACAATCTCTTAACACATTTGATTAAAAAAACAAAACAAAAAAACCCCCACAAAATGGAGCAGACGTTTGCATAGGAAAGTACAACGTATTGAGTGAGGCAAATCACATAATATGTACAAATATGATTATGAAATCCAAATTATGCGATCAATTTGGGGTTTCTTGATAAAGAACTCCCACACCCCCACACACTTTGTTTGGACTTCTGAAGCAAATGGTAGTAGACCATATTTGGCAATCCATTTAGTTGAATGAGTAATCAGTTCAAAACGTAAAAAATAAAATAAAATTTTTTAAAAAATGATGAAAATATAAAAAACAAATATGTTTAAAACATTGGTATTTCTACACATCAACACAGACAGATATAGATTAATTGTACAGAGTACAGCATCTACGTCCTGAAAAATTAGTCAGGGGTAGCTCTATGTGCCCTGGACTTTTGCTGGCTACTTTAGCAGAGGAGAGGCAAAGAAGTTCCCCTGGCGACTGAAGCTGACAGCAGACTTGCTCTTGCTGCCAAACCTAAAAAAAAAAAAAAGCAGTAAAAGCATGATTAACAGCCTCTCCTTAACTCAAGCAATATGTAAAAAGCCATTTTTAACATGTAAATACAGCAAATGAATGACTGCTGGCCAAGTAACACTTACTTAGGAGTGATAACACCCAGCGTAGCATTTCTCATACGCTGAGACAGAGAACTAGAAGACGAAGTCTTGCTCATTTGCTGCTCTGGAGTGGTGAGGGGGCCAAACATACTCACTGCAACCAAGGACAACAATTGTGCTAAGGTCAATCAAAAGCAGGGGTCACACTGGATATTCACCTCAAAAATTAATCACAGTGGTGCAAAAGTAAGGCATGTACAGGTGGAACTGGGAATCCAGTGAAAACAGCTAGCTACCTCTGCAGCAGTGCTTCAAGCAACATGAAGAAAACAGTAGGGGGAAAATCTGGTGTGACCCATACTTAATTATTAGAGTTCTTTTTTTTTCCTGTTTTCTTTTACAGACAAAAACAACCACAGCATCACCCAGTTCTATTTCATGTCGAGGTTTGCAAATTTGTCTGAAATTCACCTTTTTGGTCTGGAGTGGAATAAACATTGGTGTTCTCAATAATCATGTGACCAGTGTGAGCTTGGTCCTGCTCCACCATCATGAACTGGCTCCAGTACTCTGTAGGCAAGCTCAGCAAGCGTTCAACAACCTGAAACACAAACAAACGTTTACAAGGTTTATTTATTTATTTATTTATTTATTTATTTATTTAAACAAGGACAAATGAAAACTTTTAAAAATTGTCATAAGTCGATCGTTCTGAACCGATGGAACTAGGACATCAATAATAATGACATTACTAGTAGGCTTAGTATTGCTTTTCATTGTATTATGCATGAACACACTAGAACAGTTCATTTCCTGGCTTTACCCTAGGTTGTCGCTTTGTGTCCTGCAGAATGGTCATTGGGTCTGGATCAGGTACACCATGACCCACAATGGTGGGTCCAAACACACGAGCCAGATTAGTCACATCCATCTTAGTATCAAGGCTTTGGGCAACTCTAAGAAAAAAATGTGAATAATTATTTAGTGTGTAAATTTTTTCTTTTTATTCAAGATTGAATTCAGATCAAAGAAATATATTTGCCACATAATTACAATTATTCTACCCCATCTTCCTCAGTGTTACAGCAAAAATAACATTAAAGCTGCTGTACGGGACTTTTTTTGTGTGGGGAAAAAAACCCCAAATAAATTGAGCAATTACATTTAAAAATAAATAAATAAAATAAAAATAAAATCATAACCGATCACAAATGTAAACTTATAATAATAATAATAATAATAATAATAATAATAATAATAATGATTTATAAATTGAGCTCAGGTCGGATTTCATGGGAGAGGTCAGTTGGTCATTCATCTTTACGTGGTTACATCACGTCTGTAAACAAAAGTTTACAGTGGCTCAATAGGTAGCTAGCTAACATTAGCGCACTTGTTCACTTGATTCAGCTAGGCATCAAGTTTCCTGTTTTTGTTTGCTTGTTTTGCTATGGTCAGTGTGGTAAATTGCACTTATTTTCTGCTTGCTATGAGAGAGAGCAGCTCACCTTTACTCAAAGAAAACCGTATCCGCCGCCACCTCCGTTTCAAGTATTGAGTGAATATACAACACACACGAATACCTCAGTGTTGCCAACTCTCGCGAAACAAATACGCAACTGCAGCTTCAAAAACAAGCCTAAAATTATTATAGTCTGTTACGACCTCTGTGTAAACAAACTCAATAAATGAGCCTGAAACATTAAACTGAAACCACTCGCAGTTTGAAAATCAAATACAGAATTTCTTTAATAAAAAGAAATCAAACGTCAAAGCTGATTGGGAGGACAGGCACTCTCCACTCATCTCTGAGCACCTGTGAGCAGAATATAGTTGGAGAGATGAAAAAGGGCATGACAATAGAAACATATTAATGTTTGTTTTTTTTGTGTTATAACTTGTAATAATTGTGGAAGGGCGAAATACACTACAGCACTGATATTGTGAGGCTGTGAGTAGACCGTGTCAGTGCATTGGGGAAAATAGCAACCCTAAATGTATTTTAAAAATAAATAAATAAACAAACAAACAAACAAAAACAAACACTCAACTTGTTCAAGAGATTTCAGAAAAAAAGAAGCCCAAAGACTGCACAGAGGAACAGTGCCGAAGCATAGCAAATGTATATTTATTTTAAAAAAACAAAAACAAAGAACAACAACCACAACTCCACAAATAACTTGCAATTTTATGTTTCATACAGAGATGGCGATAGAGGAGCAAACGTTCACCATTGCAAAGTACAAAGTACTTTTCTGTTGCAAATGAAGTTTCCAGGTGATCATCAGAATGAATAAGATCTAGCCTTTTGGAGGAGTGTTTTCTGGTCAGATAAAAACAAATTAAAAGCTAAAAAATTAAACTGTTTGGCCATAATGATCAGCACTATGTATGAAGGAAAAGGGTGATGAGGCTTTTATTTTAAAGAACACCATTTTGTAAGGCTGGTACCAAGATGTCTGAACCTAGAGAGAGCTGCTCTGTGAGGACAAAGGACTACTTCGAGAACAAACACTCGATCTCTCTCTCACAGAATTAGCATCTCCATCTGAATCAGCACATCATGCTGAGTGGAGATTAGGAGATCCTCACTGCATTGTTTGTTTGTTTGTTTCCTTCCTCCTCCCTCTCGCTCTCTCTCTCTCTCTCTCTCTCTGTGTGTCGAGATCACCTTAAACACACCCAACACACTCTGTCTATATGCATGAACATGATTTGGTGTGAATAAGATGTTGACTATACATGTTTGCTATCATACAAAAGGTCTCAGTGCGTCTGGAAAATATGACCTCATTCCCTCAACAGAAGTTCAAATAAAACTCTCACATGTTGTTAAAGGCATACCCTCCCAGGGTCCCTCACTCTTACCTCCTGTATGTAAATAAGGGACATCCTTCCACAGACATCAAATTATAATCACAAACACCACCATTTGGTGTACCACAGAGCATCTGGGCATTTAGGGGAGAGCTGGCCAAAGATTCAGGGAATCTGTAGACAGATCTCCCACACCATCACTGTGTGTAGTTTCTCTTCATCAGGTATACAAGTTTTGACTTTATGTTGTATTATTATGTTTTGAATTAGATCGTAATGTAATGCTGAATGTAATTCTTTTTTCTTCTTATTAATAGTATTATTGGATTTGGATGTGTTCATTAATAAATGGTTAAATAAATGATTAGACTTGGTTAAATTCTGACTTCTTCTGAAATGATTGTCTCTAGTAGATTACGTTAAGTCCTTGTTAGCGCAAATCCACGAGCAGGTTAGTACGGGCTAAAATCCAGGTTTAGGTGGAGCATTGGGGAAAACCAACTGAGATTTTAGAGTCCAGGCTAACGACTTGGCGTTAAGTGTACTCCGTGTGTACAGGCTCGATATGGAATTCCCGTTTAGGACAACAAAGTTGATGGACCAAGTCTAAATAGGGTGAAGTCTAAAACTCTGATTATTGTAATATTTTCCTAGTTAAGTGTAAATAGGAAACTATGGCATGATTATATAAAGCTAATTG
This sequence comes from Ictalurus punctatus, assembly GCF_001660625.3. Taxonomy (NCBI): domain Eukaryota; kingdom Metazoa; phylum Chordata; class Actinopteri; order Siluriformes; family Ictaluridae; genus Ictalurus; species Ictalurus punctatus. The sequence goes on along the minus strand of NC_030430.2, from coordinate 246,341 downwards.
TAACTCTGATATTATTGCTCCATCTCTGTACATTTTCTCTGGCTAGAAATAACGTTACTATAATTAAGTGTTACTATCTAAAGGAACTAAACAAGGTACTTTTTTTGGAAAGGCCAAGTAGGGGGCAGCCATCTAAATAGTATTACTCAATTACCGCTGGCTAATGACCAGGACTGGTGAGTTTGTGACGGCGAGATCCGCGTACACGACCGGTGCGAGACTCTGAGCGACATGGAACCCGGATAAACGAGTGCAACTTAAACTATAGAATAAACTACAGTGCTCTATGCTAACAATTCTTTTAGGAGCACTTGTGCACCTAATAAACATTTAGGAGCTTTTTTTTTTTTTTTTTTTTTTTTTTAGAGATGGTACCATTAATGTGCCACAAAATAACACAGAAGTAGCATGAGAAAACTTGAGCTTGTCAATTATGACAGAATTTAGGAACATAGTGTGAGCCATAAATTAATTTACCTTCTGATAAACTAAATGTAATATTTTCAGTTAATTTTACAGACTGTGTGCAAAAAACAACCGTTAACCTGTTCCACCTTGTAAACAAATACAATAAACCTGAATGTTCAGTGTTTGAAGTCTGCTCCTCTTAAATATATTTAAAGCTGCACTATTAGACATTTCCACTGTCATGGTTCTGGGCTGGAGTCAGTTCTCGAACCGCTCTGTGTGTATTGTGTATATCTCTGAATAATCTCATATAGGATGTGATTGGGTGAGTTCATTTACCCGTCAGATGCAGAGCGCTTTAATTTAACGGTGTTCATTACTGATTCTCCGATCAGGATTTTTACAGCCAGCGCTGATCCAGATACCAATCTTTTTTATTTAAACTTTAATAAGGAGGTCTGTCAAACAATTAAATGTAAGCTCTCTGCTCATGGTCACTGTTAATTGAGTTAAAATAATAGCAATGAGGAATACTGTTGGTTAATTGATAAATAAACAAGCATAAAATATTTATTTTTAAATATCTTAAGCAATAAAGAGTCCTAATTAAAAGTAGACTAACACAAACATGATCCATCTTAGGAAATTAATAGCCTTCTAATGAAAAAGTTAACCAAGATATTCAAATTGATATTAAATGCAACCCATAGTAATTACACATTATTTCATTTCTCATTTTATCTATATTTAATGAATATATTAAAATTCATATTTTTCATATTTAATTATTTATAACTAAGCACATTTTCTGTCTTTACAGTTTATTAGTTTCAGTTGTTCCTTTTAGATCGGTTCTTCCTGTGTTGCCATGTCCACTGATAATATTGCATTTTGGGGGGGTTTAAATCAAAATATGGAAAATGGAGTTGACTTTTCTAAAGATATCTGGCAACCCTGAGTTTAAATGAAGTGAATGCTGTGTATGAAAAGCAGTGTGAAAGTAACTGTTGAGCAGTGTAGATGTATTTTGGACTTCCTGTAGTTTTTATTCCGTTTGTATTATACAACTTCGAACAGGCCACTTGCACCAGAGCGAATAAATATTTATATTTTCACAGTCGCACAAAGTACTTTTGAGCTGGTACACTTAAAATAGATGGCATCAAGAGGAAGGATGATTATCTAGAAATCCTGAAGCAACACCTCGACACATCAACCACAAAGTTAAAACTTGATCAGTCTTCCAGCATGACAGTGATCCTAAGCGTACTTCCAAAGTTATAACAAAATGGCTTAAAGACAACAAAATGAAAGTTTTGGAGTGGCCATAAGAAAGTCCTGACCCAAATCCCAACAAAAATTTGTTGACTGAACTGAAAAAACGTGTCCGAGCAAGGAGGCCCACAAACCTGACTGAGTTACACCACTTCTGTGACTTCTGTCAGGAGGAATGGGCAAAAAGTTTGGCATTGAGAAGTATTGAGAAGCATGTGCAAGGCTACCCAAAGTGATTGATTCAAGTCAAGCAATTAAAAGGCAACGCTACCAAATATTAACAAAATGTATGTAAACGTGTGACCCACTAAAAATGTCATGTAGTAAATAAAAGCTGAAACAAATCTTTTTAGCTATTTTGAAATTACTTTATGGAAATAAAGTAGTTACCCTAATTGACGTAACATAGGAAGTGTATGATAAAATGAAATGTGTGGCGCTGTGAAAAATTTAGCTTGAATGTCTTTAGCCAGGTGTGCATGTAAACTTTTGACCTCAACAATCATACGACTGGACCCCAAAAACTGTAAATGGAAGCATCATTCTCTCAGAGAGAGTGTCACAGGCTTTAGTTTACTAGTGATGCAAGACTTTAACAACAGGATTCACTTAGGAGCAGTGCCCCATCAGAAATATAGTTATCATGGAGGGCAAGAAATGTGTAATTCTGAGAATACAGCATTAGATCAGAACATCAACTAGCTAGTATTCAGGGCAGCCCATCTGGCCCTGAAGTTCTTCTTACAAATTCTGAAATGTCACTGTTGCCAGTCCTGTACAAGTTACAATGGATACACTATAGATCACACGTATGCCCAGGGGACACCTGGAAGTGGTATGCCCTTCCACAAAATTGATAGTGCTGCTCCTCAGGAGTCACGTAAGAGCGGTCATAAACAATTAAACGTATATTCTAATCTACAGGTATTTGTGAATCAAATTTCCATTACTTTTCCAAAACGTTAAGTTTATGTATTTTTCCAAAACTTCTCCAGGTCTGGAAATTGCCATTTTAAAATTCCATGACTTTTCTAGATTTTTCATGACTGTACGAACCATGAGTACAGTGTGACCGGATGAAGCAAATTACATCACATTAAGTTTGATCTGGCCTTTTACAATTAAGTGTTTGTTGAAAGGAAATTGCACATTTGTTTGAAACAGCCCTCAGCCTTAGATCGAGCATATTCAAGCAGACACTGATTAAAAATAAAAACCAAGGGGAAGCTGCTATACTGAGGAAATGAAATCCCACTGTGTTGCCTACCTCTGCAGATGGATGATCAGGAAGGCCAGAGTGTCCCTGTTTGGCTGAGGCAGGTCACTGATGGTTTGATACATCAGTGCAATGGAATTGTCATCATCAGCTAACTCTGGGGGAAAAAATACATGATTACACAAACATGGCAAGAACCAGCCCGAATTAAATTTCATGATGAAAAAGAGAACACACGGCTGTCACTGCATTCAGCTAGGACAGGAACTTGGAAACAAAGTAAGCCTAAACTTGGATTGCTCCAGACAAATTCTTGGATTCAATTTGAATTAAGAACTATTCAACTAAAACTCTTCAGTACAAAACGATTTATAGCTAAATAATGAACCCTCACTGAAAATCCTGTGCCTTAGAGCAAGCTACTGCTGTGTCCAGAAATTATGGCCTTATTTTTAGTTTCAGTTCAGACTCACCTGCTGCCTCCATAAAAGTTCTGTTGAGGCGGAAGGTGAGCAGTGGCTCTTTAAGGTTTCTCAGGAAGTCCTTGAGGAGGCCAGTAATAGCATGGATATCCTCCACCTTACTTAGTAGAGGAAAAGTCTTTCCACGCAGAAACTTCTCCTTCAGCTCCTTCACCACACGGTCAGCACCAGACAGACGGTACAGACCAGTCTGGTATGGGACCATAGGGACAACCAAGCTAATTAGCAAACAAGCTGATTAATGCACTAGTCTAAAAAAAATTCACCAAAACTAACTGACCTCATGTAGGCCTCTCTGCTCAATTTCATTCACACAGTTGACCACCAGTGGTGGAATCATGGGGGAGGTGACAGAGACATAGTCTGCGAGAGTGCCCTACAAAACAACACAGTAGAATATAATAAACAGCAATAATAGGAACTGCAAAGAAAGCCATTTTAAACAAAAAAAAGTGTATCCTGCAGCACCTTGTTTCTCCAATCCCATAGTGCCAACTGAAAATCAACAACCCATGTTTCCTCCAACCAAAGTGCTGTTTAATTTTTATACCCAATTTCCCCATCAACCTCATTCAAGTTAATTCCTCAAACATGGATGTGGAATCAAATGCATACTGCATGCAACAGCAACTCATCTCATTCTTAGCAAAAACTCATCCACGCATAGTTTAAAGTTCATGAATAAAGTTATGGAGAAGATGGGGTGACTAACATCCTCAACAGGTATCAGCATTTCAAATGAATACTTTTTAATGCCACATTTAAGACATTTCCAAAACATTTTAAGACTTGCACATCAGTCCGATCATGCTACAGTATACATCAACTTTAATGGATGGTGTTCAGGCATATTCATTCATTTCTGGGTTCAAGTAAACTATAGCAGTGTAAACCTCTATAGAGGTATATGGAAGACCAGAGCAAATATCCTTTTTGCATTACCATTTACTCGAACAGTGAAAAAAACACTGTATTTCCTTTCCATGACTTTCCAAGGGGGGGGGGGGGGGGGGGGGGGGGGGGTAGAGAGAGAAGGGGGAAAAAAGGGAGATTAATTACGGTAGTCAGAAGAGGAAAAAAAAGTCAAATGTACCATCACCCCCTCACAGCAGTGTTTACTAGTGTTTTTGTAATTTAATGACAGGGTAATGTAACAAGTGCTATAAATGTTCTCTTTTTCTTTTTTTATAAGGCAATATATTAAAACAAACTTTTTTTTGTAATATTACTATTGCACTGAACAATACTTAATACATTTTTACTTGGGGGTACAAATAGTAATACACTAGTAATATTTGGCTTAATTCACTTTTATGCATTAGACCTCTAAAATCTAAATCTGTGCGTAAGGGACGAGGGTGAAAATCAATATTGCATGCCCGTGATCTTCGGGCCCTCTGGCGGCACTGCGTTAAAAACAGGCCTGATTCTGTAATGGAAATCATTGCATGGGCTCAGAAACACCTCCAGAACTCATTGTCTGTGAACACAGTTCCTCGTGCCATCCACAAACGCTGGTTACAGCTCTATCATGCAAAGAAGAAGCCATATGTGAACATGATCCAGAAATATCACCATCTTCTCTGGACCAAAGCTCATTTAAAATGGACTGAGGCAAAGTGGAAAACTGTTCTGTGGTCAGACGAATCCAAATTTAAATTCTTTTTGGAAACCATGAACGCCGCATCCTTTAAATTAAAGAGGGACCATCCGGCTTTTTATCAGTTCAAAAGCCTGCATCTCTGATGGTATGGGGATGCATTAGTGACTATGGAATGGGCAGTTTGCACATCTGGAAAGGTTCCATCAATGCTGAAAGGTTTATACAGGTTTTAGAGCAACATCTGCTTCCATCCATCTTTACTTCTGAGAGAACATTATTTAACAAAAAGTGTGTTGAAAAGAACATTATTTTCCATTTCACATTTTATTGGGGATCCAGTTAGTTATGAAGATTTACCAAAGACAAGAAAAAATTAAGAAAGTATCTCCAAGATACTCTTTTTATACCCAGTCATGTTACTGACCTGTTGCCAATTAACCCAATTAGTTGCAAAATGTTCCTCCAGCTGTTTCTTTTTAGTAACACTTACTTTTCCAACCTTTTGTTGCCCCCGTCCCAAATTTGAGACATGTTCAGTGATTCAGCAAATACAAAATTACCTTATTTTTACTTGAAATGGTACATTTACCCAGTTTAAACATTTGATATGTTTATGTTCTATTGTGAATAATATGGGTTTATGAGATTTGCTAATCATTGCATTCTGTTTTTATTTACATTTAAGACAGTGCCTCAACGTTTTTGGAATTGGGGTTGTAAATCTTTATGGTGTCCTTTTTGGTTGCATTTTTAAGACCTTTGAAATGCGAATTTAAGACATTTTAAGACTTAAGTATCCGTGGACACCTTGTTAACATTTCTTACTGTGAATTGTGTGCAATCCAACAAATAAATTACCCTAATACTCTTCGCTTTTATAAATGTGTAAGAGATGATGGAATCATTTTTGTTTGACTGGTTGTTAATCTATTATGGATTGGCACCCTGTCCAGGGTGTACCCCGCCTTGTGCCCAATGCTCCCTGGGATAGACTCCAGGTTCCCCGTGACCCTGAAAAGGAGTAAGCAGTAGAGGATGGATGGATGGATGGATGGATGGATGTTAATCTATTAAAGGGGAAATTTTAATCTACACTGGAAGTAACTTTGAATGCCAGGAAAGTTTAAACCCAGTCTTTTCCCCAGATATTCATAAAGCCAGGCATTCTACCTCTCCAATTTTTACTGGAGTCCCAGACATGTTAGGGATGCAGGGCAGCGGACAGCGGTCTCGACACTCAGGATGGGTGACCACACGACAATCCCTGCACTTCAGAGAAATTTTTCCAAACTTGATCCTCTTCCCACAAGGAACACAGGACTCCGGCTTTATCACCTAAAAAGCACGTGCAATTAAAATGTAAAAATAGTCATTCTTTCAACAAATAATCAAGTCTGCAATAAATTACATTAAGCATACCGTTTTGGAAACGAACTCATGTAGACGAACACCCCCACTGCTCTGCGGTGTGCTGGGCTCCGCTTTGCTCTCAGTCTGCTTCAATATGTCTACAGACTGCACAGAATCTGTATCTGCTGTGTCCCAAACCATGGCAGCTACAGGAAATAGAGTTAGAATGGGCATGGGTTTGCACAAAACACATCACTCATGATCCAATCAGCCAAGGCGGATGCTAATACAAAGTCTAAACAGAACCTAATGCTGGTTTGCATTAGTCTCCATTTAGACATTGTAGACAATGATTAACAGTTCGAACAGGATTATAAAAACAAACAAACATAGTCTTTTGCTTCAATCACTCAAACCATGCAGGAGATCTAGGATGCATGTAGTTGTATTGTAAACGGCTGAATGTTACTTATGCATTGAAGCATGTTTGTGAGTCTATGCCATGAAGCAAAGGGAGGGTTTATAGGTAACCATGGTGCGCAGAGCAGACTGGTGCGCTCATGTGCAATCTCCCCTGAAGATAACTACACATCATATCAACCAGCCTTCAAATTTATTTGTATATCTTTTGTACAAATAAATTTGTTTATGCCCAGCTTGATGAGAGGCCCAGTGTTTCCATGCATGCAACCAGAGTCACCTCCCCACCAACCAATTGGTGTTTATTCAAATTATGGCTCTTACAACTATCATTGCCAATTATGTTCTGAACCATTTCATCATTCGTGGATTTCCATAAGTACCAAATATAAGAAAGTTAGTACTTATGGAAATCCACAAATGATTAAATGGCTTCAAATCATAATTGGCGATGATAATTGTAAGAGACATAATTTGAATAATTAAAAGATTGGATATTAAAAGCAAATTGTTTATACAGTAAGTAAGGAATAATCGACAATAGGCTGTTGAATTAATAGAAAAATAATGCACCCCCGAGGTGGCAATACGGCCATGATACAAAGCGGCGTTAAATACGCGCCCTGTGGTGGATAGTGGCTAACGTTTCCGTTATTTCAGTTAACTTGGCGAAGTGATATGGAACTGTAATGTGGTCAAGACCTGACTGGGACTACTTTAGCTTTGTACATTTACTGAAAAATAAATGCACAATCAGAATTGAGAATTCAACGGCACTGCGGTATAAGAAAAGGCAGACGATGTTTGCTTATGTACATTTGTTTGGTCACCCTGTTTTTACTCTAATGGTCTGCTGTGTTTTACTATTGGACCATCTTGAAGAATAGATGTTGCCACTATAAGCTAGAAAGAAAGAGAGCAACACAGTTCTTGACCCGAGTTAATTTTTGTGCTCGACTGTGGAAGAAATTTTCAGGAAACAATTGACACTTGAATGAAGACCCAAGTCAATTCTCTGCCCGAAAGAACAAAGGATTATAGCTACCACAATAATGGTTACTCCAATTTTATATAAAGATTTTGTGGTCTAGTTCAAACAGTCATTTATTTTTAATTGCAAACATGGATTTAATAATTTTCTGAAACCGTTATTTCTTATAGAATGGCATTAATTAAAGAAATATTAATTATGAAAAAATAAGAACAAAAGCGAAAAAGTACAAATTTATAAATTAAAACAAATAAGAGTAGCCATGAAGGATGGGCTGGGCTTGTTCATGTGCTCTCTGGTATCCGTAAGCCGATGAGCTATAATGGCTCAGCTGGCATGAAACTAATGGAAGATATAATAGCACGGCAAGTGTTGAACAGTTATAGACCAGTATGGGTTTTCTTGGAGGATGAAAGCTGGCTTATAAAGACACTTTTGTTTGCAATCTTCATTTAATGTTGTGCAACACTTTAGAGCCAGCACTAATTCAACCAACAAAATGACTGTCTTTGCTTCACATGTCCACGTTTTGTCTGTGTTTTAATTTCTAGATGCTGGGACATTTCAAAGAGAAACAAGTCATCTGATATGATCCAATCTGCAACACACCCGATACTCCCTACTGTGCTATACAGCATTATCTGGCTTTTGTATGAGAGGCTTCTGGCTGACAATCAGAGACAATTAAAACAATTAAACAACAGTTTCCCTGTGTGAGGTCCATTATGTGTCCATGATGACCTGGGTACAGTGTAAATCTCCCCACCCCATTTCCAGGTCAAACTATTTTCTTTTCATTTAATTCACATTTAATTAATCTTTCCTGTAGTTCGACTCCAGATTTTAGCCTTTCATTTTGATTTGCGTATATAAGAGACGACATAACATCCATTTCTGCTAAATTCTTTTCTTTTACTGTTTGTCCTCATTTTAGTTTTTAGCCATCCATTTGTTTTGTCACTAAATGCAAATCAGCTGTGCCATGAACACACACAGTAATTTACAATCGATTGGCATTTATCAATATATAAGAAAATCAGCGTTTCTTACTTAACTTTTGTTAATCTTATGGAAATTGTTAGATTGGCATATGAAAACATTTACAAACAACTAAAAGATAAAGGAAGCCCACTGTGACAATATTTTTCAAGCTTTCTTCTGCAAGTTCTCCAGGGTTTCAGAGTAATATTGTTCCATATACATCGCAAATATAAACAGTAAAATTTGAATACAATGCATCGTAAGCAATACGATTGTCTGTCGAGTGATTTCAAGTCTTCTATAGGGTTCTATAGATGTGTTCCACCAATCCCTATAAATATCGTACCGCTCACAACAGAATCTGATAAACATTCAGTTCAGGACCTACGCATGCTGCTGGTTTCTTATCCTGTGTTCAAATTAGTGTGTGACGGGTTGCTCATGTTGCTTGTAGTTTGTCTCTTGTGGTAATGTACCAGCAGTCCAGTGTTTTAAAGGTTCTCATCAGAACATCACATGCTGTGCTTTGTATTAGCTTTGTCAGCAGATAGCGATGTACATACATCAGATGCACCAAGGATTTCTGCCTTGGTGAATCTCCATTTTTCTTTATAATGTCTATATATGGAAGTATTTTGCAGGCAGTTTTCAAAAGCAACTGCAAACTATTTGAAATTGCGTTTCTGATTCGTGGAGGCATACATTGTGACATACATGATTTTCATTTGAATGATCATTTGCATTTTGGTTTACATCAATTTGCAATTTGGTGTACAGTGTCTTCCAAGTTTCAAATGGAAACGCAAAGTCCATTTGCAATTGCATTTCCCATGTCTTACGAGTGATGACCCTGTCCTATTGAAATAGCAATAGCAGTAACCCCATTTGCTATTTCACTCCCTCTGTGTGGCGTAAGGAGCCTGCCAAAATTCGAACAGAATCGCAAATCCCTCTGCATTTCCCATGCCTTGCACAGTAACCTGCCAATCAGTGTTGGGGGTGGGAGTGTACTAGGGGCGTGTTTGTATTTGGAAGTGACGTCACTCACAGTTGAATGCCAAGACAGAAAATGTGCTGTACAGACGATTGTGCCGATGCGTTAAAGATAATGAAGCATAAATCTGTCACCATAAAACCATAGATTTCGGAGCAACACTGCTCAAAGTTTTACTAATAAGTTTATTGTTGAACTTGTGATCTAAGAAATACTCTCCTATCATCAGGCGAGGCGGCTCTTCCTTTAATGGTGAATATTGTATTGAGGATTTGATACGATGGTGAATTTATATGCCATTATTAATCCCATATAATGGCAATACATGATTTGCATTTTCATTTGAATGATGTCACAATTTATGCATCCACAAACAGGAAACACAATTGCAAATATTAGTGATGCACCGAAATTTCAGAAAGACAAAAAAACCTCCAAAAACATGAGCCGAAAATATATGCAGCCATGCCCACCCTGCCCCGCAGTGCTCAGATTTCACATTCGATCAAGTTAAACTTTAAACTTACCAGTCTTTCTCCTGCTTCTGGTCCAGTAAGGCACAGCTTCAACAGTGGTGACAGCCTCTATGGGACCACCATTGTTGGGCACGGTCACTGTGGTCTTGGCCACTAGAGACTCATTTCCCTATGGACACGGATACACAGTTAAAAACCTTCTAAACTCAATACACAATTAAAATCAAATGGAAGATGTGGACAAATTGAACAGACACTAAACACACAAGAATGGCAACATTATGAGGTAACTTAACAAATGATTTTGTATATAAACATTGAAATAGTTCTCCATCACTACAATCAGCAGATCACTACACAAGACACAGGGACCTGTGCAGTAAAGCCCCATTTACATCTGGTATTCACATTCATCACTGGTCAGTCCCAAGCACAAGAGTAAACATGATCATATGCATTCAGTTTAGTTAAATTTTATTTCTACAGTCAACTCCCAAAATATTGGAACAGCAAGGCCACTGCATTTGTTTTTGCGATCAAAGGATGAATATGAGACGAGAATTCAGAATTTAGCTCCTGATATGTTCCATGCCGTTTAACACCTACATATAAATAGCACATTTTGTATCAGACCACCCAATTTGTAGGCAAGCAAAAATATTGGAACGTGTGACTGACTGGTGTTTCTTGTTACCCAGGTGGCCTGTTAGATTGATCGTTTCAATCTCATTGAGAGGAAAGGTGGTAGGAGTTAAATATGGAAATACTTCACATTCGAGGCGGATGACAACAAACATATAACTGATGCTCTGAAGCCCAACCGATGCTATCGTTCATTTCAAACAAAGCGAGGAAACACCTGGAATTTGGTGAAGCACCTGAAAGACGGTCCTATATTATGTTTGTTTGAGGCAGCTGCATTGTGGCGTGAAACCAGCTAACGTTATGCTCCATGTAATGTTAGCGATAGACAGTTATTTGTTAACGACGCGAACGCATTGCGATGTTATAAAATACCTCCTAACGGACACCGTGCATCTCCATTCAGCCCGGGGACTGTCAGATACATGTAGCCTCATGTCACTAATAATTACTCACATGGTCATGCTTTTAATAAATCTTTTTATCCTGCCACCTCATCAGTGAATTTAAACTAATGCTTGCATTCAGAGTATAAGGTGTGTGTGTGTGTACCTTAGCACTTGTAGCCTCCACTGTTGTGTTAGTCATTGTCAGACAGTGTTTGAAAACTAAAATATCTCCATCTCTCTCTCTTTTTGCCGGTATCAGCCAGGGAAGGATGTCCTCCAGGAGAGTTTTTATTTTATTTTTATATCACACCGTGGTATCGACTTTGGTATCGAGTACTTTTGGTGCTATCGGTTCCGACTACTAGATTTTTGGTATCATGACATCTCTAATGTGCAGAGTGATCTATTAACAGTCTTGCATTTTTAAACTTACGTTTACTTCATAGTCATTCTCGCCATGAAACAGCCTTAAAGCAATAAAAATAAAGAAACTTCATAGTAAATCATATCGTAGTCACGTGTTAGTCAAAGCGAGTAATAAGTTCTTTAGAAAGATTTGCTTCAGCACTTATTCAGTGCGTTTACATGGACAGCGATAATCCACTAGTAACCCGATTAAGACGATACTCTGATTAAGAAACTAGCATGTAAACAGACATTTTTAATTACTTTAATCTAATTAAAGTAAACACCTAAGTAAACACAAATCGAATTAAGACGTGTGGAGTATTCCTGTTTTAGTCGCATTATTGAGGTGCATCACAGACATGTAAACACCTTAAATCACACTAACACCGTGTGAGAGTTTTCACCGCATTGTGCGACAGGACACGTACACACACGGCAGTGCTCAACTGTTTTACAGTAAACAAGAGAACACGGCTGCGTCCAAAACCGCGTACTTGCCTACTGTAGGCCTGAAGTAGGAGAAATACATGTATCTCGGCTACTATACAGACGGTAAATTGGGCCCAATTTGGACATTTTCACTTAGGGGTGTACTCACTTTTGTTGCCAGCGGTTTAGACATTAATGGCTGTGTGTTGAGTTATTTTGAGGGGACAGCAAATTTACACTGTTACACAAGCTGTACACTCACTACTTTACATTGTAAGTGTCATTTCTTCAGTGCTGTCACATGAAAAGATATCATCAAATATTTACAAAAATGTGAGGGGTGTACTCACTTTTGTGAGATCCTGTATATCAGGATTCAAGTTGGTCTAAATGTCAACACAGCTCAAGAACTCACAAAAAAAATGACTTCATTAAAGTGGTACTGCTGTCTATAAGATGCGGCAGAAGGGCTATTCCAATAGACCAGTGTTTGAATTGCTGAATTAATTAGGTTCCATACTTTCTCAGAGGTGCGGCCTGTGGACCGGGATCTCTTGGAAGCAACCGGAGGGCCATCAGTATGGTTTCTGGAGGAGCGCTGGAAAAAAAAAAAAAAAAACAGCCAACTTAGTGATCTTAATAACCAGAATAATTAAAAGTACACTCACTGTCCACTTCATTAGGAATACCTACATTCATGCAGCTATCCTATCAGCCAATCTATCTAATCATGTGGCAGCAACACAATGCAAAAATAAATGTAAAAAATGCAGATAAAGTTAAAGAGCTTCAGCTAATGCTCACATCAAACATCAACATAAAGAAAAAGTGTGAATAATACATAAATACTATAAAATAAAATATTATATAAAACTCTCGTGAGCAGACAAGCATCTCAGCATGCACAAAGCATCTAACCTTGAGGCAGATGCGGTACAATAGCAGAAGATCACATTGGGTTCCACTCCTGTCAGCCAAGAACAGGAATCTTTGGCCATCATGGGTACAGGCTCATTGAAAGTGAATTCCTCTGATCTCACAACAACAAGGAGTTTCTGCTTGCATACCCTCTGCTCACTGGATGTTTTTCGGACTACTCTGTGTAAACACTGGAGACTGAAGCCCCAGGAGATCAGTAGCTTCTGCAATACTCAAACCAGCCCATCTGGTACCAACAACCACACCATGGTTAAAGTCACATACATCACATTTTTGCCCCCCCCTTTTGATGTGAACATTAACTGAAGCGCTTGACCTGCATCTGCATGGTTTTATGCACTATGCTGCTGCCTCATGATTGGTTGATTGGATAATTTCCTAAATGAGCAGGTGTAGACATGTTCCTGTTAAAGTGACTGGTGAGTGTAATTTGCCTCCTAGTGGGTAAGGATGCATAAATCATCAGCTTACTCTCTTCTGACGTTTCTTCAGTCGAACAGTTCTGACAACAGAAGAGTCCCAGTCCTATGAACAAAAAAATAATGAAATAAACAACAAACAAAAAAACAGTGTCAGATTTAAGGGACACAAGTAAGAATACTGACACAAAGCCGGTGGGATTAGTTGCACCAACAGGGGCTCACTCCTGGTTGTAAACTGTGTCAGTTGTAAATCTCTGGATATAAATTTAATGCCATTTCACTGGGCACGTTCACAGTTGACTTAAATACTTCGGTTCTTATTATCCAGGATTGGCCATGGGCCTGTTTGGTGGAGGGCATCACTGCTGGTCTCTTTTCAAACTAATTCTTTCAATACTTCTGCTCAAATTTATAAACTGCTGGAAACTTCTGTGCTCCAAATAATTTCCAAAAAATGTGAGATTATAGGCACATTCTTTTATGGCTCATACAAACAGTTTTTAATTATGCATTATCTTTTTTCTCCCTCTCCCCTTCTGCCGAGCCCCACACGAATTTATGGAGATACTAGAGATCCAGATCCTTTCTGCCTCTGGATGGAGTTCAAATCTTCTTTAATTCCAGACTGCTGGGACTACGGCTGCTCCTAACGCCATACAGACTTCATATAAATCAATAATGAACTTTTTCACACTATCTGTTGTTACCCAGATGAGGATGGGTTCCCTTCTGAGTCGGGGTCCTCTCAAGGTTTCTTCCTCTTAAAACATCTTAGGGAGTTTTTCCTCGCCACCGTCGCCACTCAGTGGCTTGCTCAGTTGGGATAAATTCGCACCTTTAATATCTGTATACCGTGTTGATATTTCTGTAAAGCTGCTTTGAGACAATGTCTATTGTAAAAAGCGCTATACAAATAAAATTGAATTGAAATGAAATTATTATTCAGTTATAGTTTCTGTACTCGATCATTTGTGTTAGGCGTGTCAGTAAAATCTGCTCGTTTATATATAAAAATAATTAAGCCATTTTATGAGTTCCAAGCAAATGTTCCACTTAAAGCTTTCAAGAGATCGCCTTCATTATCACCAAACTAATCATTTATATTAGAAATAGATTCTGAAGGAGAAGATAAGGTTTAAGCTAATACACTGTACCCCTCCTTGCTCAAAAGCTTTTTTTTTATTTTATTCCCTTGCCTTCAGTACACACCATTCCTTTGCACTTTTTGCCTTCCATTACTGTCAACAAGAAGTTATGGGCTACATCTCAGTTAAAGAGATAGTTCACCAAAAAATGTTTAATTCTCTCAACAATTACTCACTCCTATGTTGTTCCAAACCCATAAGTCTTTCATTCATCTTTGGAACACAAATAAAGATATTTTTAATTAAATCTGGGAGATTTCTGGTCCTCCATTGACAAACCATGTAACCAAAACTTTCAAGACAGAAAAGTTCAGAAAGGTATCATAAAAGTAATCCATGTGACTCAAGTGGTTTAATCCCAATTTTATGAAGCGATACGTATGCTCTGTGTGAGCAAAAAAACTAAAATTAGGTCTTTATTCACAAAATATCTTCACTTCCACATAGATCTCCGATGTGCATTAACAAAAGAACCACGATGAGAGGTTATATGGACGACGACCAAGTCACCTGGCCTCACCATGGTTGTAAAGAGTGTTTATTTGAGTTACTATAGACTTCCTATCAGCCCAAACCAGTCTGTTCATCCTCCTATGATCTCTCGCATACTGTATGCATGCTTTGTTCGTTGCATTCCAACTTGGTTTTGCTGTCTTGGCTAATTTTTCAGAATGTAACAAATAAAACATGCATACAGCATCCCTCTTTCTGCTGTAAACAGTGCAGCGCTTCCAGGTCTGGTTGTACAGTGAGAACGTCTGATCTCGTGTCCACACAACATGCATCCATCGTGAACATGCTTCAAAGAGCTACGTCAGTCAACGGAGGGACAGAAATCTCCCAGGTTTCATTAAAAATACATTTATATAAAAATATCTCAGATGATGAACAACGGTCTTATGGGTTTGGAATGACATGAGGGTGAGTAATTGATCATTTTAATTTTGGGGTGAACCATCACTAAGAACCAGTCAGTGCAAGTAGCCCCTCAAGGTGTCTGATAGTCAAATGGCATGGGCAGAGGTCATGACTTTTTTCAAAAATAAATAAAATTAAAAATAAATAAATAAAAAAGACTTACCAATGAATCATCAGTTTTATCATAGCTAATATCCGACAAAATAGAGGCAGATTCGTCAATAGTGGTCAGCCTGTAAAAAATATCCATATTGAAATCATTATTAACATGGATTCAAGATTGCGTTCACAGATTAAGTTCACATTACAAGCTTCTTTACACAATTCCGATGTCCAAGAGAATCCCTTTACCTCGATGGTTCACATTAGTTATGACTAATGACCCACATCTGTCTAATATGAATCAGACTGTCCCAGAAAATGACCCACATTCGCAGAGTGAGTTCTTGGGCAATTGTTTCAAACAGTACGCTGTTTAAGGAGGTTCCTTCCATTTTACTTGAATCAAGCAACCATGTAAATAACCCATTTCTCCATCCTTCCAATGAAAATACTCTCCGCTGCAGCAACTCTCTATTGTTTTGCTGTGCTATCGACACTGCCTGATGAGGACAGTGATATGTGCATGGGTAAAATGGCATATGAACTCTGATCAGTATGTTCTCATGCATGTCACATGACCACATGTGTTATCTGAGCTAGGACCACAAACAAATGGCTGAGGTCTCATTTGAAGACTGAATTTTCTGAACAAATTCAGATTTCGCTTTACTATATTTGACAAAAAAAAAAATTCAGTTAAAAATGTTAGTGTGAGATCAGAAGAACCCCCACAGAGCCCTGACCTCAACCTCAACCTTGGAGATGAATTGGAACGAGAGGACGCCCCTCACTAATGCTCGTGATAAATTCATGGCTGAAGCAAAGTTATTAATAACAACCAAATAAAAAAGTACAAATACATGCGTAGATAAACAACAAGAACAAATTAACACAATTGAAAAGGAGACAGTCAGGTCCATAAGTTTTTGGACAGTGACCATGTAATTTTGCCTCTTTACTCAATCACAATAGACTTGCAATAAAGCAATCCAGATGTGATTGAATTTCAGACTTTCAACTTCAACAAAAATACTGCATTAACCATTTAGGAATTACAACCTATTTAATAATAATAAAAGTTATAAACACAGTCCCCCCAATTTTCACAGGCTCAAAAGTAACTGGACACACACCACGGGTGTCTGCTGGAATCTGATTGGTCAGAAGTTGTAATTATTTTTGTATAAAGGCACAGCTCAGACAGTAGTTCCGGCTGTGACATGAACGACGGGCTTGATATAAAAACATTACTGTTTCTATAGTAACAGGCAATACAGGGAGTTGTATAGCAGACACTCCACATAATGTAAAAGTAGTAATAAACGGGGGTGGGCGGTTAAAGTAAAAGGTATAAACGTTGATGTTACTTTCTAGGAGACATTTATTTAACATTTATTTATACAACCCCAATTCTGAAAAAGTTGGGACAGTATAGAAAATGCAAAACACAAAACAAAAAGTCATATGAAAATTCATTTCACCCTGTACTATACTGAAAACATGTTATTTGATGTTTAACTTCGAATTTAATTTCTTTTTGAAAACATACACTCATTTAAAATCTGATGACTAACACACTCCAAAAAAGTTGGGACAGTTGACTGTTCACCGCTGTGTAACATCACCTTTTCTTTTAATAACACTTAAGCGTTTGGGCAGTGAAGACATCGATTGGTTAAGTTTAGCAAGTGGAATTTTCCTCCATTCATCCATTATACAGTTCTTCACCTGAGCAACTGTACACGGCCTTCATTATCTTATTTTACACTTCATAATGTGCCAGACATTCTCAATTGGAAACAGGTCATTTGGTTCATTCCTACCAACTTTTATTTGACTTGCACCCAAAGAATTGATAAATATTGGAGTTGAGTGCAGCTCAATTAACCCTCACAGATGTGCAAGTTTCCCATGCCATGGGCACTGACACACCCCCAAACTATGACAGATGCTGGCTTATGGACCAGACTCTGATAACAGTTTGGATGGTCCTTTTCCTCTTTGGCCTGGAGAACACGACGGCAGTTTTGTCCAAAAACTATTTGAAATGTTAACTCATCGGACCACAAAACACGATTCCACTGTGCTACTGTACATCCAGATGAGACCAAGCCCATAGCTTTTGGACAGTGTTGATGTACGGCTTCTGCTTTGCATAGTAAAACCTTAATTTGCATCTGTGGATACAGCTGCGAAGGGTGTCAACTGACAAAAGGTTTACCAAAGTATTCCCGAGCCCATGTCAGGATCTCCATTACAGACTCATGCCAGTTTTTAAGACAGTGACGTCAGAGGGATCGGAGATCCCTACAGAAATTTGACCGGATTCCATGAATCTTTTAATTATATTGTGCACTGTAGAAGGTGAAACACCCAAAATCCTACCGATTTGTCTTTGGAGAACGTTCTCAAAGTGTTGGATTATTCGCTGACGCATCTGTTGGCAGATTGGTGATACTCGACCCGTCCTTGCTCTTGAAGGACTGGGCCTTTTTTGAAGGCTCCTTATATACTATGATTAGACGATTGCTTCACCTGGTTCACATCACCTTCTTATTCCAACTTCTCACATCACTATTAGTCCTAATTGTCCATGTCCCAACTTTTTGGAACTTGTTGCATCCTTTAATTTCAACATGAACATTTATCTTCAAAAAACTATGCAGCTGATTAGACAAAACATCAAATGCCTTGTCTTTATACATTTTTGTTTAAATACAAGTCAAAATACATTTACAAACCACTACTCTGTTTCTATTAGCATTTTCCATACTGTCCCAACTTTTTTGGAACTGGAGTTGGGTAATTTATGTGGGAAATAGCTCGTCTGTCAGCCATTCCCTAAGAGTGAATCTAACTATGAACCATTAAAAGAAGTGTGATGTGTTGTCCGATAATAAATCAAACACTGTAATCTTTGGCACATCGTTGTGGTACGGGTCAAGCATATATAATGGTGCTTAAAAGTTTGTGAACACAAAGATTTTCTCTATTTCTGCATAAATAAGACCTATAACCATCAGATTTTCACACAAATCCTACAAGTACATAAAGACAACCCCATTCAATAAATGAGAAATATACTTGCTCATTTATTTATTGAGGAAAATGATCCAATATCACATCTGTGAGTGGCAAAAGTATGTGACCTTTGCTTTCAGTATCTGACCCCCTTGTGCAGCAATAACTGCAACTAGACATTTCTAGTAACTGTTGATCAGTCCTGCACATCGGCTTGGAGGAATTTTAGCCCGTTCCTCTGTAAGAACAAGTTGGCAAGGTTTGGCCAAGAAGTCAATAAATGTCACTAGGTGCTTTTCTGAAAGTAAAAAACACAAAAACATCGCTAAAGGGGTCTGAAAAGTGGACCGGAGCTGTCTCAGTCACAATCAGTGAATGAATAGTGGGCGGAGGGGGAGGGGCATCATATTTTGAGTGAAAGGATACATTTGTTGTATTCGTGTTCTATTGAAAATAAACACTTAA
The DNA here is from genome assembly GCF_001660625.3 of Ictalurus punctatus. Taxonomy (NCBI): domain Eukaryota; kingdom Metazoa; phylum Chordata; class Actinopteri; order Siluriformes; family Ictaluridae; genus Ictalurus; species Ictalurus punctatus. The sequence goes on along the minus strand of NC_030430.2, from coordinate 227,265 downwards.
GTTTTTAGCGATTTCGTATTCATTGACTTTTTATAATACAAACACTTTTTAAGCACGACTACATAAAAAATAAGGTTTTCCAAAAAGCCAAATTCAAGCACTTCAAGCATCTTGTACGATCCTTGTTTAAAGTTGCCAACCCTTTCCACCCGTTCCATTGATGTGGATGTGGCGTGCTCACCCACTTGTCTATTCCTGCAGGCCACAATCATCATCATCTTTGTTTTGGTGATATTGAGGGAGAGGTTGTTGTCTGATCACCAAGCAGTTAGGACTCTGATCTCCTCTCCACAGGCCATCTCATCAACATCTAAGATAAGGCCTAAAATGGTGGCGTCATGCGCAAATTTAAGGATGCTATTCGAGCTGTGCTACACAGTAATGTGTAAACAGGGAGTAATGCAGAGGGCTGAGCATGCAGCCTTGGGGAGCTCCTGTGCTTAGGCTGAGAGAGAAGACTGTGAGCCAGACCCAGGTCTTTTAGCTTGGTGGAAATTATGGTATTGAATGCTGAACTGTTGCCAACAAGCAGCATGCCCACATAGTTCTTCCCCTCCAGGTGGTTAAGGGCAGTGGCAGGGTGTTTGAGTGGACTTGTTGGCATGGTATGTAAATTGCAGGCAGGCAAGGAGAAGCAAATGAAGGACTTGGCCATCCACTCAAAGCACTTTGGAAAAGTGGAGGATAAAACCACAGGGTGGTAAATATCCAAACAGGAGAAGGGGCGCAGGACAATGGTGGTCTTAAAGCAAGCAGGAATCACTGACAGACCAAGTGACCTGCTGAATGTGTCTGAATACTTCTGCTAACTGGTCAGCTCATAATTTTGGGACACTGCCGTGAATGGGGTCAGGTGGTTTTCTGGAGTTGACCTGCTTGTAGGATCGTCTCACAGATACAGAGACACAATCACAACAGCAGCTACAATCAACATCTCTGCCAGACCACTGATACAAACAAACACTTACGAAACAGAGGCAACTCGCCTCATATGAAGCCTCATAGTAATCCACTGATCCATAACATCCTGACAAAAACATCCGTGTTACACTGGCAAAGGTCCAAACAATCCAATTACGTCAAAATATTTAGTCCAATTACGTCAAAATATTTAGTCCACCTTTCAAAAGAGGCCATGCATGCATGTATCCATGTATGTACTCCAAATGGTTCAAGAACAGCTTTAATTTTACTTTGGGTACACCTTGGCTAGTCGTTTTAGACTAATTTTACAGGAGTTTTACGTTATGAGGATATACAGAAAACACACTAACAAGATTCTTACGGGTTTGATTATATTTACAGATATCCCCTGTATCACAGCGCACTGGAACTAGAACATTACAGCCAAAAGCAGCACAGTGGGGCGTTCTTTTCCTGCTGCAGGGGCTAGTGGATAATTCCTTAGAGTGCTCAAGTGCAGCCATTTTACGTCCTCGGCTCAGTGCACAGCACATGTCCCGTAATGGCGGCCTCCGTAGGTTAAAATAAGGATTTTTAAAGTAATTAACATATTTCAGGTGTTTCTAACAATGTATTTAAGTAGGAGAGGGCAATTATTGCATGTTAAAACCAACAAGTCTTCATAGTCGGGGCTCCTTTTAAGAATATAAAGATAAAGTTTAACTGGTTATGTAATGTTTGATAGAACGGTGGACCGGTCACTGTATCAGCTCACAGCAGGCACATTCCACGCAGTAATTAGCAAACGTTTTGTAAAGAAATGAAAACAGGTCACACCACAACAATTATTTGCACTCGCATAAATGCGCCCAAATATACTTTAAGGTCGCACAGATTAAATTTCGGGAGCATATACGACCAAAATGGTCACCGTTTTGAGCCCTGCTTTGTGCTGAATAGCAATAGTCTACAGCAGGCCTATCCAATGGTGGCCTGCGGGCCAAATCTGGCCCTCAGAACAAGTCTGACTGGCCTTACAATCAGTTGTGTTTACAAATAAACAAAACAAAGAAAATTGGCACACTTTAAATCCTGGTGGTGTTGCAGCAGAGCCAAGAACTGTCGCGTAGAGCCAAGTCTCAGTGAAAGCCAGTATATTACAGTAACTGATGCTGTAGGGAATTTAAATTCTCGCATACACATTATTTAGTTTGTTACCCAGCGACTGGATGTGGACTAGTAGAATGCTGTGGAGAGAAGGGCTGGAACGTTTTTCACTTTGGGGCAGTGGCCCCCCAATCCCTCAAAAGAGCACGAGTGGTGCATAGACAGTGAAGCCTCCAACGCTACCAGCAGTCACAAAATGAAAGTCCTTTATTTAATTAATGCCCACGTTGCACTGACTAATCTAAACAAAAATAATGCAGGACAAAAAAAATGGAAAAACAGACTATTTAGGCAGGTTCTCCTGTTTTAGTAAAAGCCATAGCAAACTACAGTATAAATATAGAGGTGTGAGAACTGACACACTCCATCCACCCTTTTTCTATACTGCTTTTCCTACAGGGTCACAGGGAACCTGGAGCATGGAGTCTGTCCCAGGGAGCATGGGGCACAAGGCAGGGTACACCCTGGACAGGGCGCCAATCCATCGCAAGGCACAATCACATACACATCAATACACTACAGACACTTTGGACATGCCAGTCAGCCTACCATGCATGTCTTTGGCCTGGGGGAGGAAACGGAGTGCCCGAAGGAAACCCCCGCAGCCCGAGGAGCACATGCAAACTCCACACACAGGGCCAGGAATCGCACCCACAACCCTGGAGGTGTGAGGCGAACGTGCGAACCACTAAGCCACCGTGCGCCCTTTAGTCTTTATGAAAATTTGAACTCATGGCTATGTAGGGAACATTTAACCCAAATGAAAATCCAACCAACATGTCAACTAAAATTTAAATCAAAAAAATCAACTCACAGTTTCACTATTAAATAATGTTGGAAGCCACTGAATATTAGAAACACTGATAGCTGTTCAATGTGGATTCTTCCTTTAAGGACTGCTCATCAAATAACTGAGGATAACAATAGATAAATCCAACTGCTACAACTGTCAGTGAGGAGTCTGCATGCTCAGTTACACTGCTCCGATGCAAATAAACAAGAAAACACATATTCTATACACAGTATACATTATACTTTGGCTCTCCTCACCTTCGGCTGCTGTTGAGGTTGGCAGGTGCTTGTGAGCGTGCGTTGAGGAAAGCCAGCGCTGACCGCTGCTCATCGTTTAACTGGATACTGTTACTGGAACCCTCTGTGACCAACAGATCTCGAATGAGTTGAATCTGACGATCCTACACACAAAGGAGAGAACTGGCATTACCATAGGTCAAGGACCAAGGACCCTCTCTGGTCCAGCGGTGCCATATCATGGCTGGCCCTACAGCTTGAGCCCAACTTCCTAACAAGCTGAGAGAAGATCATTTCACTGTGCTGCCATGTATGTGAGACACATAAAGGCTTCTCAATCATCTCTGAGCATCAGTCCAGCAGGAGCTCAGTTTTAACCCTTTCATGCCAGACGTATTTTTAAATAGGGGGCGGCTGTGGATCAGGTGGTAGAGCAGGTTGTCCACTAATCATAGGGTTGGCGGTTTGATTCCCAGCCCGGGTGACTCCACATGTCGAAGTGTCCTTGGGCAAGACACTGAACCCCACGTTGCTCCCAATGGTAAGCTAGCGCCTTGCATGGCAGCTCCTGCTACCATTGGTGTGTGAGTGTGTGTGTGTGAATGAGACACAGTGTAAAGCGCTTTGGATAAAAGCGCTATATAAGTACGCCATTTACCATTAAATAATTTTTTTTAAATATTCCAAACAAGTTAATAACTATTTTTAATAGCACTGGTATTTAATATAAACAACAAGTTAGTAATGTGTGTGTCTACTAGCCCATACCAGTTTCTCACAGTCGGATTCTGCTTTCTGTCGTCTACGGATTTCGACGTCCACTTGGTTGCGAGCATGTTTGAGCTTGACCTCCAGCGCACCTCTCTCAGTCTCTGCTTTGGCAAGCACCTCCTTACAGGAGGCCAACTCCTGCTCCACTCTCAGCCATTTGCGACGACAGTCCTCAAAATTCACTGCCATCTGAATGAACTCTGGAAAAATGTGCAAAAGTAGTGTAAGTTGGATCTGAAGATCCAGAATGTGAAGATCCAACTTACTATTGTTCTGAATTATTTTCAAAGTAGGGTCAGTGAAGTATAGCTATATAGTCACTGAGTTTCTATAGTTATTTCCCTGCTTGCTTGGTCACTGGGTAAATGGGTTTAATTCACACCTCACTGCTAAAAACATATACTGATAAAACCATAGCATTTCAAACCAGCTCCATGTTCACTGGAATAAAACGCTCCACGGCTGCAATAAATAGGCAACATACTGCACACATTTAACTAACAAGTGTAATATTTGAAGAGTTGGATGGTGTTCTGAGGTGGTGTGTGTAATGTACACACAGTTAAAGGGTTCCTGAGTGCAAAACGCTCGAGTACCCTGGTGTAAGGAGGTCTGTGTTCAGATGTATTAAAGTGTAAATAATGGATGACCGGGTTTACTCACTGGGCTCAACACTCTCATTGAGGACGTCGACGTGGGCTCGAAGATTCTCAAACAGATGATGAAGGTTCATTACTACGGGCTCCATGTTCTACAGAGGACAAAAGAAAACAATAAACGGACCATGGTGCGTGAACGGTGTCGTTAACAGCAGATGTTAAAACAGTGTTAGTGTTACTGACCGAGAAATGTATGATTTGAAAAGTATAAAATGGAAAATACAGTTGCTCTGGAGGACTGAGAGAACAGGACTAAAAGAACAGGACTAAAGGGAGGACTGAGAGAACAGGACTAAAAGAACAGGACTGAGAGAACAGGACTAAAGGGAGGACTGAGAGAACAGGACTAAAGGGAGGACTGAGAGAACAGGACTAAAAGAACAGGACTAAAGGGAGGACTGAGAGAACAGGACTAAAGGGAGGACTGAGAGAACAGGACTAAAGGGAGGACTGAGAGAACAGGACTAAAAGAACAGGACTAAAGGGAGGACTGAGAGAACAGGACTAAAAGAACAGGACTAAAGGGAGGACTGAGAGAACAGGACTAAAAGAACAGGACTAAAGGGAGGACTGAGAGAACAGGACTAAAAGAACAGGACTAAAGGGAGGACTGAGAGAACAGGACTAAAAGAACAGGACTAAAGGGAGGACTGAGAGAACAGGACTAAAGGGAGGACTGAGAGAACAGGACTAAAAGAACAGGACTAAAGGGAGGACTGAGAGAACAGGACTAAAAGAACAGGACTAAAGGGAGGACTGAGAGAACAGGACTAAAAGAACAGGACTAAAGGGAGGACTGAGAGAACAGGACTAAAAGAACAGGACTAAAGGGAGGACTGAGAGAACAGGACTAAAGGGAGGACTGAGAGAACAGGACTAAAAGAACAGGACTAAAGGGAGGACTGAGAGAACAGGACTAAAGTCTGCTGAACTGTCGGAGCTAGAAATGTAGAAAATATCAGACAAATGTAGAACTGTTCAGACAAGTGCATGAAAAATAAGTCCATTTAGAAATAATCCATACAGCTCGCTAGCCCACCGCCTTAGCCATTTTGTTATCTATTTAACCGAGCTCATAAAACCTACATAAAATAATTCAATGTGAATAATTTATTGAGTCTCCGCTTCAGTATTTGAGTAAGTACCCATGACAGATCAGGTTTGTATAAACACACTGGGAAAGCTGTTTTAACGAGCAGAAAGAGCCGGTCTGTTTACTCATCTAATCCTTAACCAAGTCCCGTAGCGTAAAATGATGAAAATGCAATAACTTACACAACCGTCGAGCCGCGTGAAATGTTCTGGAGATTTTTCTTGGTGATTTTTTTTTAATTATTTAATTAAACACGTCTATTATGTGTCCGTCCTTAACGCTCCATCTGACTGTCTTCCGTTGAATGTATTGCTAGTAGTTTAGCATTCGAAGTGGTTGCGTTTCAAATTTACCCGCTAGCCAATGAGGATCGAGCCGCGCTGAATGACGTGACACTTAAAGGCAGACTCTCGCGAGTATAGAGGGTGCGTCCGAAATTGCGTCCTACACTACTGCACAGTAAGCGAACAGCAGTACTAGTGTAGTAGTTCCAGAGTAGTAGTGTGTCCGAATTCAGCGTAGGCGAGAAATGCCCGGATGGCGCACTGCTTCCGGTGAGATTTTGCAGTATGCAACTGATGACTGTACGAGACTGGTGCGGGTGGCGGTTTGGCAACACTGGACAGTGACTGGTAGTGATGGGAAGTTCGGATCATTTTAGTGACTCGGATCTTTGAATCTCGTTCAGCAAAATGAACGAATCTTTTTTCGATTAATTCCATTAATTTCAGGAAAATATCATTAAAATGTTACAAATTCCCCAACACATCTTTGGGAATAAAAGATAAACTATAGGCTAATGCAGCCAAGGCCGAATTAGGAGAAACAGAAATGATTCATTAATAGTTTAGCTGGGTCTTCAGACTATACAGGCTGTTTGTTCACCTCACCTGCCGATCCACGTCACATGTCACGTCTGTTCTGCAGAAACATAAATGAATAGTTCACCTCTTTAGTCTTCGGGTTCGAGTCATTCGTTCATCCATAGGCTGCCTGCAGTGGGGCTGTGATGTGATGAACAGACGACTCAAACCCAAAGACACGAGGGGTGAACTAATCATTTCTGTTTTCGGTACTGCATGGTGCATTGACTATGCGGCGGTCACCGAAAGAACGAACAACTCGAACCTGAAGTCACAAGAGGTGAACTAATCATTTCTGTTTGATAAGAGCTATAGGAGGAGCCAATCAAACATCTCCTGGTAAAGACAATATATGTTATAAGATGATTAAAAATGAAAAAATATCTGATACATCTTTGAATATTATACTGTATCTGTATAATAGATCTGGAAGACAGCAAAACTCCCTACATCATGGAAGCATGGTGTAATTGTACCAAGTGAGAAACCAGGCAAAGGTAGATCAAATGCTGCAAATTATAGGTCTATAGCACTGGCATGTAATGTATGTAAAATAATGGAATGAATGATTGTGTACAGAACAAATTATGTGATGGAAAAGAATCATACCATATCAGATTGGTTTTCGTCAAGGGCATAGCACAATAGATGCCTCTACATGCTTGGAAGATGATATCCGAAAGGCACAGGTTAATAAAGAAATTGTAGTAAGAGTGTTTTTTAATATCAAAAAAGTATATGACATGCTGTGGAAAGATGGGCTTTTAATTAAGTTGAAAACTATGGGTATCGAAGACAGAATGTATAATTGGATATTGGATTTCTTATTTGATAGAACGGTATAAGTAAGAGTAGGAACATCTTATTCAAAAATATATAGAATAGATAATGGTACACCACAAGGTAGTGAATGCAGTTTGATATTATTCAATATAATTATAAACAATGTTTTTAAGCAAATAAAGAAGGATATAGGAAGATCACTATATGTAGATAATGGGGCAATATGGAAGAGGGGTCATAACATCAAACATGTAACAAAAGTCATACACACAGCAGTAAATGAAGTTGAAAATTGGTCTAATAGTTTCAGACTAAAACTTTCAGTGGCAAGAACTCAAGTGGTTTGTTTTACAAAAAGAAGTCATGTTCTAGAAATAAATGTGAAACTTTATGGGCAAATACTAGAACAGGTTCCGGTTATTAGATATTTAGGTGTCTAGATTGATTGAAGGTTAACATTTAAGATACACGTGAAGAAACTTATAGATACATGTAAAAAAAAAATGTAAAAAAAAAAAATTAAATATATTAAGATGTTTAGCAGGAGTTGAATGGGGTGCAAGTCGAAAATCTTTAAACAGAATATATTGTGCATTGATCAGGTCTGCATTAAGACTATGGAAGCATAGTGTATAGTTCAGCATCAGCAACATTCATTAAAGAAATTGAAGCAGTGCAGGTGCAGTCTCTAAGAATGTGTATTGGTGCATTTAGAACATCTCCAATTCCTGCATTACAGGTGAAGATGGGAGAAATGCCATTATCTGTTCATACACTGAAATTAACTAGGGCATATTGAGTCAATGTGAAGGGACATAACATGAAACATCCAGTTAAAAGAGTGTTTGAAGAAAGTTGAGAACATGAGAACAGAAGTGTCAAGATTGTCAAGCATTTAACCATTACTCAATTAAACTGAGGAAACGAGTTTACGCAATCAGTCGAGTACAGTCAACTTCTTAGGGGTTTCAGTGTGTGAAAATGAGCCATTTATTGAGACTTTTGTTTTCTCGCTCATCGTCTATTAACATACGGTTCACACGCTTTCGCATCATTTTGTAATGAATTCTTCTGAATCCAACTCACTTTGCAGTCCGCCTGAATCGCTCCAGTTTATAGTCTGACTCTAAAATAAATTGAAACTCATTATCAAACTCAGTAGACCCTTCACATGATGTAACTTCCGTTCTGACTCAAAGCAGTGTATGGTTACTTCCACAGCATAGTAGAACTATGGAGTTCACCCAGTCCCTTCTACATCTGCCAGAAATAAGTCTAGATGATGTACAGCGACTTGCAGACAAATTCTCACTTATGACACATTCTAAACTTGATAAAGGATGCAAATTCTTCATTGAGCAGCACCTGTTTGATTATGAAGGTAATCATTTTGGTATTGTCCGGCCCAGCTTACGTTAGCAGAGGAGTTAGGATAACGGTAGTTGTTAGCTTTCTCTTCTGCAATTAGGAAGTCTTTAAGTCCTTACTCTTGATTACTAATTGATTAAAAACATATAATGAATGACACCCTGATGGAGACAGAGATAGGAGCTACACCAGCATTTTGCTCTATTGCAACAAAAAATGAGTGTGTTTCATTATTATTGTAATTATTTTGCTTTAAAAAAAAGTGCTAAGGCCATAAGCTAAGCTAAGCTAAGCTAACTGGCGCTTGTGCTTTTGCCGCAGGTAGATGGCCGAGCGCACACTGCATCTCCTTCAACTTGTAAGATATGATGCATATATACACTGGTGAATTTAATATAAGATCCTCTCTGTCCAGAATGTTTCATTTTATTAGCAAGAAAACTGTTTTGTTGTCAAAAGTGTAATACTAGTTGCAGCACCTATGGAACTATGGCACCGTAAGGTAAAATGGAAGTACAGAAAGGCAGACGTTTTCTGACGTCATTGTGAAAAGGGTCTATAGGATCCCAACAGCTCGTTGAAGCGTTATGATGTGGTAAGATTCATATTCATGAATCGGTTCTTTTGAACTCTTCAATGATTCATTCTGTTCTGTTCTATTGACAGCCTAATAAGATACATACACATTAGAGTTAGTTTCTTAATGCCTAAATAATGCATTCTGAATTATTCTTAATGCTTTTTAATTATAGATGCACTGATGTATCGGCTGTTTAAATACATCCAATGATCAGGGCGATTATACCCTGTCAATCAAAAGAGGGCGGGAAAACACATGGATTTGGTGCTGTGTGTAAAGATGATGTCTCTTGTGTGGAATGACGACAAAACTGCAGTCTAATGTCTGTACTGATAAAAATTTTTACACCGGACGCTGCAGCAGTGAAGCAGGAGTTTCTCTGTCAAGTCAATTTTTTATTTCTTTTGTTGCCAGACTGAATTAAAGGGTGAGAACACCTTTGAAGGATTTAAATGAAGATGAATGACAAAAAATTTGTATATATTGCTATATATTGAACAGAAAAATATATTTGTAGAGTAGTATATTTCATGTCCAGTTAATGTTAATATATAAAAAGTTGATATTATAAATTTCCATTTTGATGTCAGTGATGAAGTAGAAATGCTTGTGTTTGTGGAGAGTGAATGTGAGACTAACAGGAGGATTTTTACAGTTCAGTCAATGTTAATATGAATTAATAACATTCAATAAGTTAATAATCTTACTTTAATCTTCAGACTTTAGTTCATGTGTTCATGTTAATTAGAGTAATGTGTGTTCTGTTGATGAGACCAGTTACTGTCAAACAACCTGTAGAAATGGAGAGAATAAAGCTTTTATTTGTATTTGTTTCAGAATTGTGGGATTAATTATTATTAATTTAGAAGAAGGCATAAACGGCAGAACTATCGGTATCGGCCGATATCACTCTGAATAATCGGTTATCAGTATCGCTGAGATATTTAGTATCGGTGCATCTCTAATTTTTATACATTCATAATAACTTATAATGCTCATTAAAACATTATCATCACCCAATTTGATGTCTTATGTCATGTCTTGTCATGTGTTATAATGCATCATGCTCTTTATTACCTTGAATAACATGTGGCAATATAATCCATTATAACTGTGGTTACAAGTATTAATGAGAATATATAATGCTTTGTGTATTATAAGACATTAGGAAGACCTTTATAATGGATGTAATGGATTGTACATGTGTCAAGAAAAGTCTTAGTTCATAATTTCTTATATTGTTCCAAATGTGTATGACTTCATTTCTTCAGTGGAACATAAAAGATAATGCTAGACAGAATGTTAGGAGCTGACAGCCTCAGTCACCATCGTTTTTCCATACAGTGACAGTGAATAGTGACTGAGGTCATCAGTCCCTAACATTCAAACATAATGTAGCAGAATTGAACCTTTGCAGGAGGCTGGAATTATTACCATGTTGTAAAAAGTCTTGGTTACATTTGCATTGACAATAATCATGCTTTACAGAAAACCTTAAAGACAGTTCAGGCTTCTGAAAAAAGAAAAGGTTTCTGAATAATAAAGGTTTTCCATGTTTATAAACATAAGTCTATAATAAGAGATTCTAAATAATGAAAGTTTAGCAATAATTTTTAGAATATTAGTAGTATTTTAGAAACTGATATAAATACAAATACACACTGAATACAAACTGTATATATAGAAAACTTAAATGTCTTCTCTGTGTTTTGTTCTCTACAAAATTAACTAGGAATAAAATGACTACAAAAAGAAGCACTCAATCACTACACAGCAGTGAAGATTTCATGGATTTTTTCATTGGTAAAGTTGAAAATATTAGCTGTGAAATTCAGGCTATTAAATTAAAACCAGGCAGTTTTAAAACTAACCCTGTAGATGATAATATAGCAATATCAGATCAATGTTTAGAATGTTTTACTCCCCTTAGAGAGACCGAACTAGCTTCATTAATCTGTTATGTTTTACTCCCCTTAGAGAGTTAATTAGCTTCATTAATCTCTTCAGCAAATTCATCAACTTGTATACTAAATCCTGCACCTACATGTTTCTAAACAGATTTGTCCAGGAGTAATTGAACCACTTTTAAATATAATCAATTCTTCCCTAAGCACTGGCTATGTACCTAAATCACTTAAATTAGCAGTTATTAAACCCCTGATTAAAAAACCTGACCTTGACCCCTCTCAACTGTCCAGCTATAGACGAATATCAAATCTCCCCTTCATCTCTAAGATTTTAGAAAAGGTTGTAGCAAAGCAGTTATGCTCGTACTTAGATAGGAATAACATTCATGAAATGTATCAGTCAGGATTTAGACCTCATCATAGCACAGAGACAGCGTTAGTTAAAGTAATAAATGACCTTCTACTGACCTACGATCAGGGTTGTGTCTCGCTGCTTGTGTTACTCGACCTTAGTGCAGCTTTTGATACTATAGATCACACTATTCTCCTTGATAGATTAGAAAATGTTGTTGGTATTAAGGGAACAGTCCTCTCCTGGCTCAGGTCTTATCTGACCGATCGTTATCAGTTTGTAGATGTAAATGGAGACTTCTCCACGCATACCGAGGTTAAATTTGGTGTTCCACAAGGTTCTGTTTTAGGCCCACTGCTTTTTACTTCATATATTCTACCTCTGGGTCAAATTATTCGTAAACATGGAATTAGCTTCCACTGTTATGCTGATGATACACAGCTGTATGTTTCAGCGAAGCCAGAGGACAGACAGAAGCTTAGTAAAGTTGAGGATTGTGTAAAGGACATTAGACGTTGGATGATTATTAACTTCCTCTTACTTAATTCTGATAAGACAGAAGAACTTGTACTAGGACCACATGTAGCTAGAAGTAATCTTTCTGATCTCACAGTAACTCTGGATGGACTTTCTGTTTCATCATGTGCAGCAGTTAAAGACCTTGGAGTGATTATTGACTCCAGCCTATCATTTGATGCTCATGTAGATAATATTACTAGGATAGCCTTCTTTCATCTCAGAAATATTTCTAAAATAAGAAACATATTGTCACTACATGATGCGGAAATACTAGTTCATGCTTTCGTCACCTCTAGATTAGATTACTGTAATGCCATACTGTCTGGATGTTCCAGTAGGAGCATAAACAAACTTCAGTTAGTTCAGAATGCAGCTGCTAGAGTCCTAACTAGAACTAGAAGATACGACCACATCACCCCGGTCTTATCAACACCGCATTGGCTCCCAGTGAAATCTCGCATTAACTATAAAATACTTTTATTAGCCTATAAAGCACTAAATGGTCTCGCGCCACAATATCTAAGCGACCTTTTGGTTTTCTATGATCCGCCACGCCTACTTAGATCAAAAGATGCAGGCTATTTGACGGTACCTCGAATAGTGAAGGCTACAGCAGGGGGAAGAGCTTTCTCTTATAGAGCCCCACAGTTATGGAACAGTCTTCCTATTAGTGTTCGGGACTCAGACACAGTCTCAGTGTTTAAGTCTAGGCTTAAAACGTATTTGTTTACTCAAGCCTATCCTGACTAGACTTTCTATTATACTAATTCACAGTCCTAATAATCTTTTTCTCCCTCTCTCCTTTCGCCGAGCCCCACACGAATTTATGGAGATACTAGAGATCCAGATCCTTTCTGCCTCTGGATGGAGTTCAAATCCTCTTTAATTCCAGACTGCTGGGACTACGGCTGCTCCTAACACCATACAGACTTCATATAAATCCATCATGAACTTTTTCACACTATCTGTTGTTACCCAGATGAGGATGGGTTCCCTTCTGAGTCGGGTTCCTCTCAAGGTTTCTTCCTCTTAAAACATCTTTGGGAGTTTTTCCTCGCCACCGTCGCCACCGGCTCACTCAATTGGGATAAATTTGCACTTTTAATATCTGTATCCCGTGTTTATATGTTTCTGTAAAGCTGCTTTGAGACAATGTCTATTGTAAAAAGCGCTATACAAATAAAACTTAATTGAATTGAATTAAATAAATGAAATGCTACAAAGTGCTTTCTCAAAAAGAAGTATTGTTTCAGATCGTTTACAGTGCATTCAGAAAGTGTTCACACTCGGGGTGACTATTTTTGGCAAAAAAGTAATTAGATCACATTAACTAATTGATTTGAAACCATGTTGCACCTAACACTAGCTGTGAGAGACAGACATACAGGTTGTTGAATGTGCTATTAAGGTGATGAAACATTAAAAACATTTTATGCCAAAAAATATTCCAGTAAAAAACACCCAGAAAAAATGGGTTGTGACCATAGACCGACAAGAACTAGGACATTTAGATGGTAGAACCTTTTGAACTTTCAACTGCAGTTGCAGTTGAAAGTGTGAAATGTGGTAATTCTAGGAGCCCACAGGTCCAGTGGGCCCATAACTACTTCCCCCACCCCTGGTCGACGGAGATCGTCATATCCTTTTACATTTTAGCTAATTTGTGGAACACAAAAGAATATATTTTGAAAAAATGTCTGAGCTGTTTTATTTTCATACAATCAACGAGAATCAGAAAAAAACACTAAAATTATTAACATTTAAATCCCCCTTAATTTAAGATGTGCCTAAGGCAAGTCCTCATTTAACTTTTTCTGTCTTGAAGATCCACATAGGAGACAACATCTGGCTCAGAGAAGAGGTGTGGAAAAAAATTAATTCAGCTTCCAAACATTCGCTGGTTGTTAAAGAGAAAGGCTGAGACATTGTGGGAACAACCACTTTAAAAAGCAGAAGTGTGTCAGGAAAGGAGTGTCCTACAAATAAAAATTATGAACATCTCCCTTGACACCCTCCAAACTGCACGTTTTGAGAGGTAATGGAATTTTTCTATGCATTCATGCATGTATGTAAACATAACCAATTTAGTTAAAGAGATTTACATTAGTTTAATGTTTGTAAAATCTTTTATGTTCAGAAATCCTTACTCATATTCATATTCATCCATTTATACTCACCTAATCACTTATTGATCAATAAAATATCTAGATATTTATATGAACAATAAATATGTTTATTTAAAAAAGGACAAATATACAAAAAAAAAGACTACATCTGACACTATGGTTTGCCTTTCTAACTAGTTTAACTAACAAAAGAGACACATTAATAATATAAATTATTTGTCTTTTTATTTTCAAGTCTGCTTCAGTAACTGGCTCAAACCCAAGGAACCTGAAAAGAGTGAGAGAGAGAGAGAGAGAGAGAGAGAGAGAGAGAGAAGAGAGAGGGAGAGAGAGAGAGAGAGAGAGAAGAGAGAGAGAGAGAAGAGTGAGAGCGAGAAGAGTGAGAGAGAAGAGGGGGAAGCTAGTGGGGTATGACATATCCCCAAAATACATGTTGATACAACGTGAACATAAAAAAGAAAGGAAACATGTGTCTGTAAGTCTGTCTATTGTCATTGTTCATTGTTACAATTTAAATACAATTACAATTGTTGAAATAGTTTTAATTATGCTAATTAATTATTTCGTACATAGTTTTTAGAGCAAACATCAGGGTTGCATGTTTTTTGTTCTTTTTGAAGGGGCTGCAAGAACAAATAAAGAACAAATTGTTTGAATGGTTGCTTGTGCTCATGAAGATTATTTAAAGTATACTTCGCAACACCCAGTGACAGGATAAATAGAATACGTCATGTGATCACTTAATCAAACAGACTGTCAATCAGATCAATCAGTGATTCTTTAGCATTAAATAAACCCAACAACAATTACATTAACTAGTCTAGATCAGAAATTCTCTAATTTTTGTAACTGAAACCCCCCAAGCCTCCCCATCATGTGGCATTCCAACACCCCCCCCCCCCCCCCCCCAACATATTGGAGAGGGCCAGGTATAATGATTATAATGACTATTCTTATCAAATCTATCTATCTTATCTATCTATATACCTAATCTATAATGTTTTTGATAGATAGATAGATTTTTTTTTGCTTTTGTATTTTTTTTATTACTTTTTATAACTTTTATGACTTTTATAAAACTATATAATGGACAGGTATGGAACATGAATGATCAAAAATGTTTCTGAACACTATAACTACTTTGAACAAGAGAACTAGGCTGTAATCACATGGATTATTTTAAATGTAAAACATGTTGCATTCTATTCGTCTTGCGTTCTAAAAACATTCGCATGTGAATGATGTAAACTGGGATGAAGGGTGCGTCTGATTATCCATGACGCTGTTAAATCTCCGGCTCTCAGCCCCTCACTGAACAGAGCAGACTCAGAGGTGAGCGTGCAGCGGAAAAGCAGGACCTCGTGCTTGCAGGACAGTACTGCTGATATTTGGAAAGTCGCTAAGGTTTGTTCAAAAAGTCGCTAGATTTGTCGCTGTTGCAAAAAAAGCCACTAAAGGGGTCTGAAAAGTGGCTAAGTAGGGAACACTGGTCTGCACTGACAGTGACATAAAAGGCAGCTAAGATAAGCTTAAAAGAAAATACAGAGGGAGAGAGAATGTGGAGTTTTTCCAATTTATATACATGGTTGAGAACCAGTGGTTTAGATCTTACACAGCCAACATCAGCAGTTGAGTCTGGTCAGCTAAGACCAGTCTGACCAACATTGACTACCCTGACCAGTTTTTAAAAAAAGTGGTCAAAACACCTCTAAAAGCAGCCTACTGAACCAGCTATGACCAGGCTGGGAGACTGACTAAGACCAGCCAATCAGCCAACCAGATAATGAAGTTCTTTTAGCTTATTCCGAGGTATCGGACATTGCTTTATCTGATACCTCGGAATAAGCTAAAAGAACTTCACAGTGCTGGAAATCAGCATTTGACTGTTGATCAGATCTAGCGACAAATGACTGTCTGGTAGGGAACCAAATCCGGACGTTCAAATGTTCGCTAACGTCCTGTCCTAAAGGTCTGTTCACACTGGGACGTTTTTCGCAGTGTGTTAAATGGGCCGTTTTAGCCACATTTTTTGTGGTCACACCCAGGCGTTAAACGTAGGCGATGTGCTGAATGAAAGTGCAAGTTCACTCCCTGACAGTAGATGGCGCTTATTCTTTGTCTCTCCCCTGGAAACATGCAAATGATAATCGGCTGAATGATAATCCACTGTATTTATTTTGCACCAGACATATATATCCATATAAATATTCTTGACCTGTTATTCAAATAGCTACGATTCCCATTATTAAGTGGTTGTATTTTCATATTGACCACAAAAAAAGACTATTCATATTAAACACTTCATCAATTTGCAGGAACATTAACATTTTTGGGCACAAGAAGAGTTGCCTTATACCCACCCCCTCCCAAAAAATCTGTCTTCCCATAAGTATGTGAATACTATTACTGTGACTTTGAATTAACTCCATCATTACTTATTTTTTAAAAAAAGAGTAAACTGTTTAAAATCAGAACTTTAAGGATTTAGCTTTAAAGAAGTATTTGTTGCAAAATCACCAAATGCCTTACATTTCGATAGAACATAAATCAAAAATATTATATATCAGTTGCTGTAGTGAGTGCTGGTGCTTGTAGATATTATGTATTAATCTGTTAACCAGTTCGCAAAAGTGTGTGAACGGCTCTCTTCTTCTCATTGATAAGCGGGTGTCAGAAACGGAAAGCTGTACAGCGCCACCTAGTGTACCGGGGGGTATTTCTGCTTTCAATAAGCGCCATCTACTGTCGGGGAGTGAATTTGCACTTTCATTCAGCACGTGGCCCGCGTTTAACACCTGAGTTGAACACAAAAAACGTGGCGAACACACACACACACACACACACATAAAGTGGCGAAAAACGGACCATTTAACCCGCTGCATAAATCGTCCCGGTGTGAATAGGCCTTTGAGGTCCTCTGAATATGTTTCCTTTCATAACTGAATTTATACCTGCTCTGAACGTTTATAATGTCCTGGAACTGTCCTACAGCGAACGTTATTAAACACACACAAATAAGGACTTCCCTAAAATTCTCTGGTCTACTGGAATAAAGTTGGTGTGACGTTGCAAATTAAAGGACCGTCTCTAAAGTCACATACTACATTGTTAAACACGTTTCTAACTTCAATAGCACTTAATAACTTATGAATGACTTACAGTCACATAGTATATATACTGTATAGTGTTCCTCTGGGTGTCAGGTATGAGACACACCTTTCAGATTTTTGATATTTATCAAAATAAGCTATTAAATAAATATTGCCATGAATTTCACTACAGAATGGGCCCATACACAAAATATACACCATAATCTAAAGTTCAGTAGCATTTGAAGGGAATGATGTACAGTCACACATCCAACTGTAAAGTGTTCATCTAGGTGTCAGGTATGAGAAACACCTTTTAGATTTTTGATATTTAACCCTACAATGCATAAACCAAAAAAACCTCCAGGAATGCATAAAGGGGGTCAAAATGACCCATACTGGATTGAATGGTTTTCTTCAAAAAAATAGACGTCCTACTAATGAAATTATATATATATATATATATATATATATATATATATATATATATATATATATATATATATATATATATATATGTGTGTGTGTGTGTGTGTGTGTGTGTGTTTGTGTGTGTGTGTGTGTGTGTGTGTGTGTGTGTGTGAAAAACATTATATATATATATATATATATATATATATATATATATATATATATATATATATATATAAAAGGTGTGTCTCATAGCTGACACCCAGGATGAACACTTTACAGTTGGTTATGTGACTGTAAGTCATTCCCTTCAAATGCTATTGAAGTTAGAAACGTGTATAACAATGTAGTAAGTCACATACTACATTGTTATACACGTTTCTAACTTCAATAGAGACGGTCCCTTGATTTCCGCATATCCGCGAATATCGAACGTCCAACGTCACACCAACTTTATTCCAGTGTCAGGTCTCCTGTTTGCTATGAATTTATTGCAAGTAACAAACAGTTATAATGTACTCGGAACGATACATAACCTGCTTGACACTGCCGAATACCGTCATTTCAGTGAGAATTATATATATATATAATTTATATATTTTATAATATTTTTATAAAATAATTTTATAATTAAAATAGGTTTATAATTCGATCCTGTTTTCTACTTATTACTGCTATAGTGAAACGGGGAACTCCTCTGTTGCTCGCACGCTACACGTCACTTTACTGAGGTAGTGACCAAACCAAACCAATCCAAACCAAACCAGTCCAACTGGATAAACCGGAATTCAATCGTATGCGCTTACCCATGTAAAAATACATGTTTGATTTTGTGGAGAAATAACGCTCTATAACATAATTAATAACCTAATTTAATCACTTTTTTCAGGCAAATCCCAGAACACCTATTTAAAGGCCAAAATAGGCTTCACAGAATTTAACCAATCATATAAAAGAATGCAGCCGTCAGCAGCCAATGAAACGCAGTTATAGATCGAGCTGGCGAATGCTGGTGCTTTTCGCATTTTCCTGTAACCCAAGCCCCACCCAATCCTAAACGCGGATCAATACCAGACGGCTCACCGCTTCCTGCTTCAGCGCACTACACACGGTGTGAAATGGCGGCTTCCGCGCACTAGTTAGTGCACTACTGCCTCAACTTGGAGCCATTTGGGATTGAACTCGCCACAGCTTTAGAGCCCGAGTACCTTTCTCAACCTTCACTCTATCCAGTGTAGGGGCACCTTCAACCCGTTCCGCGGCGCACCGGCAGCGGACTCAGCAATACCACTGCATTATATTTATATATAGGAACACTTTTACAAATACAGGCATTATGTCTCTTCTGACTATTAGTAGGTTGTCTCATAGACTTCTTTGTTCAAAGGTAAGAATGATTCACTTCTGAAAACTATCCGATTTCTACCCAATAGGCCGACACAGCTAGCGCAGTTTAGCTGAGAGTTCTGTGTTAGGAATTTTAATAGTGGGTTGGGACTCTGCAGTATCACTGGGTTTGTTGATTGCAATCACACTACAGTTTTAGATAAGATTAGGCCTCTAGCTGTGCTGTTTAATAGAATTATCTACCGTGAAGCGTTTAAAGTTCAGTGTGTGTGTGTGTGTGTGTGTGTGTGTGGAGTGGAGCTACAGTTAGCTAGCTGTCTCTGCCTTGTCTCTGAAACGTCGTCTAGCCGTAAAATAAGTAACATTAATGGTGTTTGAAATCGTGGTTTCACAGCCGAGTCCACGGGTGTAGTGTATATACCGATTCGTTAACAGTTGGCAACGTGCCGCTTCGCTTCGGTCTCAGTTTCTTTAGCCGTGTCTGTGCTTCGCTAGCTAGCAGAACTAGCCGGCTAAGTGCTATGACGTGCCGAGAGCGCGAGTGAGGGGTCGTATCCTAGCTAAACGTATAAAGCTGTTGTCTCTATTATTTTCCTTCAAATGTTCCCTTGTTTCGAGTTTTTGTCCTGTCAGTTATTCGCACATGGCCATCTGGCGTGACCTTCTGTATTTCACTGAAGCACTTTATCTCCGGCGAGCTGCCAGCTCATTGCAGTGCAGGTTTTCCCTTACAGACCATCTCGGTGCCATGCTGTACCACCCGTCTGTACCGCCCATCGTCTGTACCGCCCAAAATCTGTACCACCCATCGCCCATCGCCTGTACCGCCCATCGCCTGTACCGCCCACCGCCTGTACCGCCCACCGCCTGTACCGCCCACCGCCCATCGCCTGTACCGCCCAAAATCTGTACCACCCATCGCCCATCGCCTGTACCGCCCATCGCCTGTACCGCCCATCGCCTGTACCGCCCATCGCCTGTACCGCCCACCGCCCATCGCCTGTACCGCCCATCGCCTGTACCGCCCATCGCCCATCGTCTGTACCGCCCATCGTCTGTACCGCCCATCGTCTGTACCGCCCATCGTCTGTACCGCCCATCGTCTGTACCGCCCATCTGTAACCCCCAAAATCTGTACGGCCCATCTGTACCGCCCATCATCTATAACGCCCATCATCTATAACGCCCATCATCTGTACCACCCATCATCTGTACCACCCATCGTCTGTACCACCCATCTGTAACCCCCATCATCTGTACCGCCCGTCTGTAACCCCCATCATCTATAACCCCCATCTATAACGCCCATCATCTGTAACCCCCATCATCTGTACCACCCATCTGTAACCCCCATCATCTGTACCACCCATCTGTAACCCCCATCATCTGTACCGCCCATCTGTAACCCCCATCATCTGTACCGCCCATCTGTACCACCCATCTATAACGCCCATCATCTGTAACCCCCATCATCTGTACCGCCTGTCTGTACCACCCATCTGTAACCCCCATCATCTGTACCGCCCATCATCTGTACCGCCCATCATCTGTACCGCCCATCTGTAACCCCCATCATCTGTAACCCCCATCATCTGTACCGACCGTCTGTAACCCCCATCATCTGTAACCCCCATCTATAACGCCCATCATCTGTAACCCCCATAATCTGTAACCCCCATCTATAACGCCCATCATCTATAACCCCCATCATCTGTACCTCCTATCTGTAAACCCCCATCATCTGTACCGCCCATCTGTAACTCCCATCACCTGTACTGCCCATCTGTACCACCCATCTATAACGCCCATCATCTGTAACGCCCATCTCTAACACCCGTCTGTACCACCCATCATCTGTACCGCCCATCTCTAACTCCCATCTCTAACTCCCATCTGTAACGCGACTCTTCAGGGATAGACCCATGTCTTCTCTTCTGTAAATCCTACTCAGACCCTCCTGGCTCGTCCTGTGCTAGTGGAGAAGTGATATGTTTGCTGTATTATGCCTGATTGGATAGATTGATGTTTTATGTCTGTAGTAATTGGCTTTAGTGCTTAGAACGGACCTGAGCCATGGTACAGCTTGGGTGATTGTGTCCTTTGGTTAATTCTCTGTCTCTCCTCTTAAACACACTGTATTCATCACATCATCTTTTCAGACTGCTGATGTTGAAACATAACAGGACTTCTCTCTGCCGGACAGAGGAGATGGAAATACCAGCCTTTCCTCACTTCTCAGCAACTTTGATGCCTTTTTGTTCCGCAGGCTGCAGCTGTGTTGTGCACATTGTAGTGGTTTATGTCCTGAAGATACATAGCAGTATTTTGACCCCTGTAGGAATGTTTCTTAATTTGGAAGAAGACACTGGTTCACTGTAAACAAAAGAAGGTTGAGCTGACTGATTAGTCACTCAGAGGTCATTGGGAGCTTAGGCGCTCCTCTTGTGCTTAGCTGTGTACCAATGCTTGAGAGGTCAAAAAAAAGAGGCAGTCTGTAGTTTACACGTGATGAAGTGTACACTAGCAGCAAATTGCCTACGTCTTATTTATTGAAAATAGTCATTTTGGCTTTATAATAGCTAAATGGGTTGGTATGATGCTATGTGTGTTGAGATGCCAAGAGTGGGTTCATGGGTATGTGTTTACACCCCCATTACGTGCATGTCGAGTGTATCAGCCGGTTTGATTTCCCACTGATTGTCTGACTAGCAGAGATGTGTGTTTGGATGTTACACAGTGTGGATGAAACGTTTACCGGTTTCACCATAAAATTTCCTGATGGTTAGTATTACCGTGTCGCTTTTAATTATCATTAAAACCGTGCACGATTATCGTGATTGGAAAACTCGCCCAGCATGAGTCTGACGCAGGCGCAGCGTGTAGCCTTGTCTTTTTCAGCGTAAAAATGGACGCTACAATTAAACACCGGACTCGTCTGCTCAATTCAGCATGAGCCGAACGAGTCGGAGTCGCAGCACAGATCAGCAGGAGTCGGATTTCGTTTATCACGTGATGAAAGTGAGCTGACTGACGATTGTGGAGGAAGGTTTGGTTTAATATAAGCGAGTTTATCATCGTACTGGTGTGTTTTTCATTGAGAATAATAATGAACCCACCATTATAGCAATTGCTGCTATCTCGAAAGCAAAAAGTGAAATGCGTACGGGCCTTCATAGGCGATTTAAAAGCGAGGGGGGAAGGACTGGTATAAAATTGGCTTGACGTTGGACATTTGATATTCACAAATCAAGGGACCGTCTCTAAAGTTACATACGACCTTGGAATACATGTTTCTAACTTTAATAGCATTTGAAGAGAATGACTTACAGTCCCAAAACCTCTTGGAAGGTTAGAAATTCTCCCGAGCATAGTCACTGCCTTCCGCCATGTTCTCTAACTGAACTAGGTGATTTTCTTTACTATAAAAAAGCAAAAAACCGTGGGTGTGCAGCCGAACACCGTGTAAAGGTCCTTTCACACTGAGCGTGACGCGATAAAGCGAAGCGAATTATACACCGAACGTGAACTGATTGAACGCCTTCAGCTACTTCACACCTGTACCACGGGTGCCGCTGAGCGAGAATGCATTTTACGCCTACACACTAGGTGGCGCAACTCACTGTTCAGATGATCGGCCTATTGTCTTTGACCACGGAGAAGAAGAATCACTTAAATGTCAGCGCATAGCACCACAACAAACTGTTAAAGTGCACCTATTATGTTTTTTCAAATATTCCCTTTCATGTAGTGTGTTATAGAGCTGTTTGTGAATGTACAACGTCTGAAAAGTTTCAGAAATCAACGTGCACGTTATTGACTCCCAAAAGAAGGAAGTGGTTCTGAACAGCTGAGTCGAGTCGTTAGTGATTCAGGACTTTACCTGTACTAACCTACATAGGTGTGTAACACAAAACCCCACCTTCGGGATGGTTACCGAAACCCGGTATTAAACGCCCCGGTGTTAAGTTCTGAAAGACTGTAGTATCGATAAGCTCTGACGCTGTCGGTTCTGCTTTCGTACTGGGGAAATTAAGAAAATATATTTCCTATTTATTATTGCTAAATGAACATTATCTTGCACATTTTCTCACCAACTATTTCTAATTTGCGATAATATTAAGACATTCGTCTTCCTATTTTTCCCTAAAATGTTGAATTGTTTTTCACTTTAAATTTTGATCTGGTGTAATTTCACATTGAGGGAAAACATTGTTCTGACGTGATGTATCTTGGTTGAATTTTTTACATCACTAAAACCGCCATTTTAACAGGACTGTGTGGACTCCTTATATCAAAGTTGAAATGAATTGAATTATAGTTCGCTGCAAAGGTCGGGCCAAATTGTCTAGGATGTACTTCAATATGGGAGTGGAGAGTTGATGTTTGAGAGTCTTTGGTCTGTCTGTGTCTTTCTTTCTTGCCTACAAATAGCTCCAGTTTTTCTTTTCTCTTTGGTTTATTCAAAATAGAGCCTGGTTGGCATCTGTTAATTAAAAGATAGTGTAATTAATAAAGTTGGTTCTTTTTATTTCCTGAATTTGCTCACGTTGTGCGATGTGGAACTCTTCTGCTGGCCTGGAGGTGACCCAGCCATGTGTTCCCAGTAGGCTAATAAATCACCCAAAACCACGTAGCAAAATGTGTTCTGGTCTGATGAGACCAATTCCAGAAGGTATAATAATTTCCGTAATTACTAAATGTATGTTTGGTACCAAAAACAGCACCAAATGAACCCCATCCCCATGGTGCAGCACGGTGGTGGCAGCATCATGCTTTAGGGCTGCTTTTTTCATCCAGAACTGGGGCTTTTATCAAGATGGAGAGAATCATGAAGAGCTACAAATACCAGTTGATTTTAGTGCAAAACCTCCAGGTGTCTGCTAGTAGGCTGAAGATATAGCATGACTGTGACCCAGATCATACATATAAAGGCCCTTTCACACTGAGCGTGACGCGATAGAGCGAAGCGAATCGCAGACTAATGGTGCTTTCACGCTGAACGTGAAATGATTGCTTTTGCCTTCAGCTAATTAACGTCTGCGTGATAGATGATGCTGACAGAGCATTTTATACCTGCACACTAGGTGGCGCAACCCATTGCTCAGCTGAGTGGCCTATCGTCTTTGACCCCTGAAGAAGAACCACTTAAAGGTTGGCGTGTAGCACCACAAGGCACACAAACTGTTGAGCACAGAAAAAGAACGAAAATGGATTTGGAACTGGATTTCACTGATTTTATCAGAAAGTTCTGTTCTGGGACACCAGTGGTAACAAGAACTCAACATCCATTCTCTTCTGGAATACTTCTCTTCGGTGTTTACACTGGTTTTCAAAACGGCTTTCTGTGCTGTAACGCCATCAATCTTGCCCTTTTGTGCAACGGCAGCGGCTCCGGGCACATGATCTAAAGCTCGAATCTAACTGGACAGCCCATTTCATTGCGAAGCGACGGGGGAAATCGACACTCTGGTTGAATTATTCATTTATTTATTTAAATCTTGTGTTGTCGCGTGTGATTGTTCGCACCCGGTGTGAATAGCTCCATAGGGATCTATTGTTTTGATTCAAGAGTGTCATACATTTGCATCGCTTGATCGCACTTGGTGTAAAAGACCCTTAAATCAACAAAGGAATGGCTTAACCAAAGGATAATCAATGTTTTTGAATGACCTAGTCAGAGCCCAGACCTTAATCTCATTAAACATCTGTGGCTGTTTTATTTACTTAATTTGCTTGCTTTGCGTAATACAGAACTGTCCTGCTGTCATGGAGGTGACCCAGCCATCTGTTTTTGGTAGGCGTAGATGTTGGACGTCTGATCAGAAGGTCATGAGTTGAAATCCCAGCACTGCCAAGCTGCCACTGCTGGGCCCTTGAGCAAGGCCCTTACCCCTCAACTGCTCAGTTGTATAAATGAGATGAATGTAAGTCGCCCTGGATAAGGGCATCTGCCAAATGCCATAAATGTAACAAAAATAAGTGTTTGTTCTTTAAAAAAAGATTCATATGTGATTACCAAAGAAAACTTGTCCTTTCTGGTGACTGCAGTGTGGGGGAGTGGAAGGAATCTGTGAAGGAATTGGCAGGGGGTTTGAGTTTCCACTAAGAAATTTTGGTGCCAGCCAACATGTCTGGGAATGATAACGTTTACTGGACACACTGGAAAAAATCCAGTCACCTCAGTTCTGTGTTTATTTTTGCACTGTAACATTTTGAACCATCCGTGGTACGTGTGATTGTGGCAGTGGGGGCGTGGTTGAGTGTCAGCTGTAGACAGACAGGAGGCGAGTTAAATTGGCAGGTAACACATTATTCTCACCTGTGTTGGATTAGCCTGAGTTTACCTGTGTATCTGTCTGTGCTTTCAGAGAGAGAGAGAGAGAGAGAGAGAGAGAGAGATTGAAGGAGTCCCCTGAAAAGGGAAAGTAAAAATAGAGGGAATAAAAAGGCCTTTTGAGTTTTATCAGCCTGTCTCCTGCCTCCTTGTTATGATAGTGATATAATAACAACAAAACTATCAAGCACACATTACAGGGGAAGAAAGGATTTGCACAGATGGATTACTTTGTTTAATGCATGTCTGCTTGGTGTTCATTTTTTCACTGGAGATTATCAGACAATTTTTGATTTATAGGACATTTAGAATTTTTTTTGGTCATAAACTGAGATTTGCCGGCTAACAGAAACTCTGGTTCGAGCAATGCGTTATGTCAGGAGATCTCTTTGATGGCATAATAACAATATTGGGACAAAGCAGGACATAACTTTGCTATCAGGTAGTCTCACCCTAGAAATGTCCTGCCTGCTCCAGGAAAAGGATTTGACTGTGAAGGATCAGCCCCTCAGTGAGTAGGTTTAGCCCTGTTTGTATTGGCTGAGAGACTCCAAATAGAATGAAATAAATCTGGCATTATTAAACAAGTCTCATTTTGAAATGAAAATCTGAGTAATAATATATGCAGTGAAATTTTTGACTCATGTATATATTGCTACATTTGGCTCATTTTATTATTTAAATCATAGGTATATTTCATTTAGACTAAAATGGCATTCGGTATACATGCCTGGCCTATACAAAAAACCCCATGGGTTTTAAGTAGCCTGGGTTGAACAGGAACATTTAAAATGAACAAATAAAGTAAAAGCAACTGTGTGCATCTTTTGTAAGATTTCCAAGCTCAGGCTATATAAAGTGTTTAACCGAGTGTGAAAGGAAAGCTGAAAGTACTTTTGTAATGTTTATTTTATTAGTATTCTGATTTTTTAAAAAGTAATGAAACAAATTTTCACGTGTAATGAAATAAATAAACATGTGTTTTTGGGACCTTTTTTGCTAGTGTTTGGAACCTGGCGGCGTTTCTCAGGTTGTCCATATGATGAATGTTTGTAGGTCTTGTATGGACATGTCATTACAAGCAGCAGATGAACTAATTAGATTTTAGAATTGATCAAAACATGGTCATGATCAAGCAGAGTCAAACGTGTGAGAGTTTTAGCTTCCTCCCTGTCTGTCTTACAGTGGTGTTACTTAGGGATTAATATTCAGGGACTTACAGCTCATTTTCTGGCTCTCTATGATTTTGGCTATCTCTTCTGTCTATTTTAAGAGTATTTGAGGCATAATATTTGTAAGAAAAGGACTAGACTTGTTGGCAGTGTAGGCATCCCTGTCCATGCTGTTGTCTTACATTGTTACTTTTATGAGCAGATGCTGATACCTTTTTTATTATTATTATTATTTTATTACTCTAGGTTCAAACTGTCATGTTTATTTAGCATGATCCACCTATATAATTCATGAACTTACTGTTTTCTGCTTTTTGTTCTTCTCCAGAATGCAGCAGGAGTTGTTGTGAGTGCCAGAAATGTTGCTGCATCCACGGTAAGTAACTTGGCCTTATACCACACTACATTGTGTATAGAATATGATTAGGTCCACCACAAACTCCATCTGAATGGATTATGCTTGAAAAAGAAGTATGTGCAGTAGGGATGCACCGAATGTTCTGCACCCGAAATTATTCGGCCGAAAATAGCAAAAAAAGCACTTTCGGTGTTCGGCTGAAAAAGTGAAAAGGCCGAATAAATTTTACCGAACAATGACGTGTTTGATGACGCGACCAGATAGCCTAGCAACCAGAGTGAGACGCGTGAATGTCACGACCTCCCCTTCCGGCAGCGCGCTCGGAGAGATGACGGGGCGAACACGTGCACGAGCTACGTGCACGAGTGCTCAGCGAGCGCATGCTCTTCAGATGTTGACAACCGTGACGCTGTTTACTGTGGACACGTGCGTTTGTTTTGTTTCTGTTCTGTCTCCCACCTGTTTTGTCATTGGTTGTTGTTGGGGGGTGTGGCTTTATTGTTTTCAGCTGCCAGCGCTTAGCACTGATTATATTCGGGATGTATACCGCTCGCACACCTGTACACCTCGCGGAGTATTGTGTCACGTCATGAGACGTAAGGGAGTAGAGTACGGAAGCAGGTAAAGACGTATTTATTTAAGGGCAGGCAGACAAATCCACATCATAATCCAAAAAACGAAGTCAAGACAGGCGAAGGGTCGGGCGAGCGGCAAACAGGCATAAACGAGGCAAAGCAGGAATCAGAGTCGCGTCACAGAAAACAGGGTCACAACACAAAACAAGAAACATGAACTAGTGCTATGGACTGGGAGTGAAACACCAGTGGGGACTAAATGAACTAATCTATAGTTTAAACTAACTAAATCCATCAAGGAACATAACATTAACAACGTATCTGACTCTACTATATCTACTATAATACTCGGCGAGGTGTACAGGGACACGAGCGGTGAATGTCCCCAATATAATCAGACGTATAGAACCCAATAGAACCAGTTTCTGCACTCTTGTCAATGCACTTTTTAATACACTTTTAGTTGTAGTCTACAGAGTGTTCCATTCTTTCAGCAGTCAGTTACAGACCTAACATCGGCTATATCAAAATATTTTTATTTTACTCATTTATTTATTTAAAATTATATTGTGCCTTGTTGGTAGCCGATGCCTGCTGGAATGAAAAAAATGTTCAGTGTTAAATAAAGATTTTGAAATTGTAGTTTTTGTAATTGATTTTTTTCTTGGAAAAGCAAGACAAAATAGTAAAAAGCACATTTTGACTATTTAATTTATGCAGTGGTGAAAAAAATGGCAAAATAAATGGAAAAAACGTGAAAAAATGTGTTCGGCTTTCGGCCAAGTTTTTCTTTATATTCGGTTTCGGCTTCGGCCAAGAATTTTCATTTCGGTGCATCCCTAATGTGCAGTTGATGAGTTATTCAAAATGTTTACTCCAGTTTTTAAAAGTGAAGGTTTTGTGATTGTCTCTGAAATTTCAGGGAGTAGAAAAAAACCGGTTACATTTTAAGTAGAAAATTTGACACCTTAGGTTCATGTGAACTTAATAACCAGGTTGTGGAAATTCATGAAAAATGTTTGGAGTACTCAAAGTCCAGATGAAAATATATCTTCAAGCAGCAATTAAGGGGCCAGTAACTTTGTCCCCACGCCTTAACAATGGAGGAAGCCCAGAAGCCATTGGGACCATTACTACTTGCTCCGATGGAGATATTCAAAATTTAAAGGCAAAAGGTCAAGCTGGTGCTGAGATATCGCCACGCTTCCTGGTTTTAGTAGCACTCCCAAGTTGCTTCTAAAAAATGTCTCATTTTTAAAAAAATAATAAATAAATCAGCATCTTTAAGGAAATCAAGAGGAATAAGAATATTTAGAGAGACTGGTTAGTATAAGGTTATCTACAAAGTTTATTCAGAATACTTCAGTGGTGTAGTTCTTAAAAAATATTTTTTTATTATAAGTATATATATCTCAGCCCTCCCACCCCAAACAATGGTCGAAAAATGACAGAATATAAGTCT
Source organism: Ictalurus punctatus (assembly GCF_001660625.3). Taxonomy (NCBI): domain Eukaryota; kingdom Metazoa; phylum Chordata; class Actinopteri; order Siluriformes; family Ictaluridae; genus Ictalurus; species Ictalurus punctatus. The sequence continues at coordinate 198,397 of NC_030430.2, read as the reverse complement.
GTGTGTTTGTTTGGTCCGACAAGGTATCATTGGCATTTTTGCTGTATTTTGTCGTCTTTTTCACCTCTGTCAGTGTTTGAAATTGGAAAAACTGGGTGCTGCATGTTGACAATGTAGCCTATATATTAGGCTTGCTGCGATAGACTGTGTTACTGGTGTTTGGGCCGCACAGCGATTATATCACTTGCCCACCGCGGCTCCGCCCCACCGTCGTTTTGCCTTTTTATAGTAATTTAGTTCAGTTAGAGAACGAACGCTACAATTAAAAGCCGAACGCGTCTGCTCAATTCAACGTGAGCCGAATAAGTCAGAGTCACAGATCAGCAGGAGTCAGATTTCATTTAGCACGAGTGAGAGTGAGGCGAGCTGACTGACAAGACGAAACTGAAAGCTTTGGTTTCAAAGTTCTGCTTAATATACGAGTCATTGTACTGTTTTGTAGTTGTTTTTCATTAAGAATCATAATGAACCCAACATTCAAGCATTGCTGCCCCCGAATTGCTGCTAATTCAAAGCAAAAGTGAAAGCACTGCTGCACGAACAGTCAAATGTGAGGGGGGGAAATGTGTGTGTGTGTGTGTGTGTGTGTATGTATATATGTGTGTATATATATATATATATATATATATATATATATATATATATATATATATATATATATATATATATATATATATATATATATATATATATATAAATATAAAAACTGGGTTGTTTGGCACATAAAATCCAGACGCATGTATGTGATCTGGGCACACAGAGCAGTATCTGTGAGTAGGAAAACCATCCTCAATGGCCCCAAATACACCACTGATCCTGACCTAAAGCATCACAGGAAAGCAGAATTGCGTTTCTATGACATTGTGTTGCGAAGTAGTTATTATAAACATGTGTCCAAATTTGCCTTATTGGTGACACTAGAGGGTACTCTAAATTTGCCATAGAACTGTTACAACCTATCTACGTAGGCCGCAACATAAATGAGTGTCTCCCCAAATTACCAGTTCACCAAATGCCAGACTCAAAGCCACAGACTCAAAGCCACAGACTCAAAGCCACAGACTCAAAGCCACAGACTCAAAGCCATAGACTCAAAGCCACAGACTCAAAGCCACAGACTCAAGCTGCAGTAGTAGCCAGTAGTTTATTCATTTACTGAAGCCGTCTCTTCAGGGATGATTACAGCCACCCAAAGCGCATATTTCAAAATAAAAAACCTGACGTACCTGTTAAAAAACAAGATCCTGTCTCTGTAACATACACAACTGAGTACAGGCTCACACTCCCTACAGCTTCCTGGCTAATGTTGGTTTCATGTACTGTAGACATACGGTGAAACCGAACCGGTAACAGTATGACCGTGTTCTCGCACTCAACCACAAATCAGTGTCTCAGGATATAAATGAACTCTAAAATCCAGAAAAACGTATGTCAGAAATTTTATAAATTGATTTGCATTTTAATGAGGGAAATAAGTATTTGACCCCTCTGCAAAACATGACTTAGTGCTTGGTGGCAAAACCCTTGTTGGCAATCACAGAGGTCAGACGTTTCTTGTAGTTGGCCACCAGGTTTGCACACATCTCAGGAGGGATTTTGTCCCACTCCTCTTTGCAGATCTTCTCCAAGTCATTAAGGTTTTGAGACTGACGTTTGGCAACTCGAACCTTCAGCTCCCTCCACAGATTTTCTATGGGATTAAGGTCTGGAGACTGGCTAGGCCACTCCAGCACCTTAATGTGCTTCTTCTTGAGCCACTCCTTTGCTGCCTTGGCCGTGTGTTTTGGGTCACTGTCATGCTGGAATACCCATCCATGACCCATTTTCAATGCCCTGGCTGAGGGAAGGAGGTTCTCACCCAAGATTTGACGGTACATGGCCCCGTCCATCGTCCCTTTGATGCGGTGAAGTTGTCCTGTCCCCTTAGCAGAAAAACACCCCCAAAGCATAATGTTTCCACCTCCATGTTTGACGGTGAGGATGGTGTTCCAGGGATCATAGGCAGCATTCATCCTCCTCCAAACACGGCGAGTTGAGTTGATGCCAAAGAGCTCCATTTTGGTCTCATCTGACCACAACACTTTCACCCAGTTGTCCTCTGAATCATTCAGATGTTCATTGGCAAACTTCAGACGGGCATGTATATGTGTTTTCTTGAGCAGGGGGACCTTGTGTGTGCTGCAGGATTTCAGTCCTTCACGGCGTAGTGTGTTACCAATTGTTTTCTTGGTGACTATGGTCCCAGCTGCCTTGAGATCATTGACAAGATCCTCCCATGTAGTTCTGGGCTGATTCCTCACTGTTCTCATGATCAATGCAACTCCACGAGGTGAGATCTTGCATGGAGCCCCAGGCCGACTGAGATTGACAGTTCTTTTGTGCTTCTTCCATTTGCGAATAATCGCACCAACTGTTGTCCCCTTCTCACCAAGCTGGCAATGGTCTTGTAGCCCATTCCAGACTTGTGTAGGTCTACAATCTTGTCCCTGACATCCTTGGAGAGCTCTTTGGTCTTGGCCATGGTGGAGAGTTTGGAATCTGATTGATTGATTGCTTCTGTGGACAGGTTTCTTTTATACAGGTAACAAACTGATATTAGGAGCACTCCCTTTAAGAGTGTGCTCCTAATCTCAGCTCGTTACCTGTATAAAAGACACCTGGCAGCCAGAAATCTTTCTGATTGAGAGGGGGTCAAATACTTATTTCCCTCATTAAAATGCAAATCAATTTATAACATTTTTGACATGCGTTTTTCTGGATTTTTTTGTTGTTATTCTGTCTCTCACTGTTCAGATAAATCTACCATTAAAATTATAGACTGATCATTTCTTTGTCAGTGGGCAAACGTACAAAATCAGCAGGGGATCAAATACTTTTTTCCCTCACTGTAGATATATATATGTGTGTGTGTGTGTGTGTGTGTGTGTGTGTGTGTATGTATAATATTTTGCGACTGTAGAATGCTAAGACTCAGAAGTGAATGCTACAATATGATTGGCTGATGGCCTCCATGTTTAAGTAAACTAGTTAAAAGTAGAAATCCACTCACAGTTTAATACAGCAGTGCAGTACAGCATATTTTAGCTTGATTCAACTCAAGGACTGTGAAAGTTATTTGAATCTACCTATGCCCCCTAGTTTATCTTACAGATTTTAATATTATTTCTCGTTGGCACTAGGGTTGTGCTGATAGACGATGATATCGGGGATCGGCGATAATCAGCGATATTGCGGTAGCTGATGCCTTTGATAATATGTCAAGACGATACTTGGCTCGTTTTCCCATTACTGTATTTGTGGCAGCGGGGGTGTGGTGAAGTGTCTGCTCTGAAAGGAGGGGAGGCAGGTGGAACCAACAGGTAACGCGTCATGATTCTCACCTGTGTGAAATTGGGGAACGTGATTTGTTGTGTCTCGCTGTGCTTTCAGGAGAGAGATCCCCGGAGACACGGGAGAGAGAGAGAGAAAGCTGACCAGCACCGAGCCGTGTGTACGCATGCGTGCGTGCGTGCGTGTGTGTGTGTGAAGTCGAACTGCTTAAAAGTGAAAGTAAAAGAATAAAGCGCCTTTTGAGTTGTTTCAAGCCTGCCTCCAGCTTCCTCATTCCCTCCTCGAACATGGGAAATATTACCTGGGAACTTGGGATGCCTTTGGCGTCTGGTTTAAAACCGAAATACTGCCAAATAGGCGACGTGACGTTTGTCTTTACTACCAACTCCATCTTTGCTTGCCAAATGACACACAGCCATTCTCATTTTCCGTGCGTTGTTTCCCATGATAATCTAATTAAATAAATGAGTAAATAAACAAATCAATAAATAAGTAGATAAATGAGTAAACAAATCAGCAAATAAATTAGCAAATTATAACTGTTGCCCCGTCCCTGTGCACAATAATATCATGTATCGGTGATCTCACCAAGATGAAGATAGGACGATCTGACTACAGAGAAGATCTCCCAGCACTGGCTCATGGGCACTCATAAATTGGGCTGGTAGACCTACCACTTGCCCGGTTCCTCTCTGTACATCACACACGTGCAGAAAAAGCGTTACGTATGCGTGACTGATAACTAAAGTAACTATTTATGCTACATTTGTATTTAAAACAGCGCATCTGTTAGTTATGCATTAAAAAGTGCTGACGAGCCACTCTGGCTATGGATCACAGTTACAGGGGTTTTTAATGGCACAAACATACGGAACCGGTTCGGAGCAATTTGGGCGGCATGGGGTGGAGAGTGGCATCACTGCCCCAATTATATTTGTTATTTCTAAGGAAGGCAAATAGATACAATGTTTATTTTAATGGCACAAATTGCGCACAAACAAACGGCACCGGTTTTGTGCAATTTAGACGAAATGCGGGGAGAGTGATGTCACTGTGTCTAAGGAAGGGAAATAGTTAGTGTCTGTGTTAACGGCACAAACAGTGCACAAGTGAGCGGTGCCGATTTGGAGCGATTTGAGCTACATGGGGTGGAGAGTGATGTCACACAGCCAAAAAATTATGTTTAATAGCGTTACACCCTTTATATCTGTTTTCTTCTCTCCTACTTTCTGTGCTCACATAATGCATTTTAATACCGCCAAATTGCCAATAAAGCTTTTCTCATTGTTTCTGTTTCTGTTGTCAAACAATGGAACAATTATGAAATAGGGACTGAAACGCGGTCCATGGAGACTACATGTTAACCAGCAATCACTTCCAAGCCAATTTCAAGCTGCTGCTCTGTACTACTAAAATCATGATTTATAACCACAACATCCTCTGACAAAATCACTATACGTAAGTTACACAACTGCTGTGCTGTGATTATGGCTATATGTGAAATGATCACTCAAAGTTAGAAGTGAATGAATGTGCTGCTCCTGTCTGCAGGCTCCTATCTATCCCACACTGAACAGAGCAGCCCATCAGAGACTCGTTTACATGCCACTGAATTTGCTGGTACTCTTATGGCCTTTCCTCATCCATCTCTGAACAGCAGTAAAGGAGTAATTCACACTAGAATTAGAGGAAATGGATGAGGCTGAAATGGCCTCAGAACTGACACAACAGGGTGACAGGCATCAAACAAATAACCACAAAAAAAGATTAAATCCAGCACGTAGATCATAATTTCTGATCGGCCACAACCACTAGAAAAATGTGTAAGAGGCTACCAAAGAGTACCTATTTATTTATTTTTATATATATATATATATATATATTATATGGAACCCACTTAGACCCACCTCTTCCATGAACAGCTAACTAACCCCTAAAATGCCAACCCCACATTATCCTAAAGAAAACAAACAAAAAAAAACACCTGCTCTGTCACTTACACCTCTACTCTGCACACTTTGCTTTTCTAGAACTCAATTAAAGACCTCGTATGGTAGCACTACTTGTATTGTCCTCCGCTTGATATATCGCTTTGCTTATATGTCCTCATTTGTCACTTTGGATAAAAGCGTCTGTAAAATGAATGTGTAAGATATTTCTGCCAGAAGTCTGGTCATGATTCAGCAAGCTGTAAAATTAAAGCTATATGCTACCAAAAACCAACAATGTTTTGCAACTGTGCGGTTGAACACAGTGCCTCCTCTTAAGACTGCCCTGTCTGGGTCAAAGAAAAAGAGATCCAGAGAATGAAATGTTAACTACCCTGAAGCATGCAAATTGGGTGAGGACCTTCCTTCCTTTTAACTAGAGAGATCATGGAGAAGTCCACATGAACAGTCGAAAGCCATATAGACTTGACCAGGATGAACAAAGACAAACCTCAATCATGCCCCCACAAAAAAATAAACAATATAATAAGAACTCATTAAGAATTCATCTTGACTCAACCCTATCCAGGTCAGCCAGACTGAAAGCTCAAGAGAGCTAATCTATCTAATAGTAAGAGTGAAATTAAATCAACCCTACAACAATCAAATGGAAGCCAAGAAATCTGCTTGAACACAACTGAACACCCAAAAGATCTTGAAATGGCAGAGACTATTGTCTCTTGCATACAAAGCCTCTCACCTAAAGGCAGGAATAAATTGCGTGTACGTGTACCACCTACCCGATGCAGAGTAATATTATTCAGCAGAACTGTTGTGGTCTTGGAGCCATCTTCACAGAATTGCAGTGATTAGCTGCTGTTTTTACAGTGCAGTTAACACTCCATAAACCCATCACACAGTGCTCTATCAGTGTACCACCTGAAGGCTCTGTGACATTACAAGACGTAGAAGACCTCATAGGTCAGTTGAAATCCCTGATATGCCCTAATGGGTGATTTTAACTGCCACAAACCACTATGGGGACAGATCCATAAGGTAATTGGAAAACCAAATCGAAGGTGTGTAAAAATACTATTGAGGCCTGCAAAAAAGCAGAAAGGCTCTTTAACCAACACCCAATAACAGAGACTCTAACCAAGTTCAATATCTGTGGAGCACAGGCCTGAAGAGCTACCAATGCAGCGAAGAAACAAAGTTGGATGCAAATTGTATCCAGCATAACACTACACCAACAAAAAAAGGTTTGGGGTATGATGCATTAGATGAAGGGCAAAGAAAGCGGATATAAGGAAATTAGCCTTTTCTTTTTAGATTGACCTCAAAGGGGGAGATGTGCAAAATTAATATTTCAACATCTGATCAACTGTTGGTCCAACAATAAGTTGAACTTAATGTATCTTAAGTCTGGCTGGTGTATTACTCCCGTGGCCAGTGGTAATATACTGATGTTAAGCATTAATTATGAGCACAGTAACAAGATCGGACAACTTAAGACAATAAATCATAAATATAGACGAGACACTTGCTCAGACGAGACTTAAACTACTCTAATACACAGAAACTAATCTAACACACACACACGCACATAGCTTTGACAGCATGAATGCCTCCCTGATTTTAACACTCTTTGCAGTTCTTAGATCTTTGACCTAAATGAACCATCAACAATGTAATTTTTGCTTAGTTTAGAAGGGCTCTATTAAATACACCAGCTTCGACAGTACTTCAGGTACTGTACTTGCGTTTAAGTTACTCTAGATGAGGGATTCCGGTGATGGTTGCATTTGAGCGGTGTCTAGGAAGACCAATCAGAATGCTGAATGGAGTAAAGTCTCGTAGGCGGGTTGCTTGATGAGCTTGGCGGCGGTTCTTCTGGTACTGTCATGACTGGAGTCAGGAAGCTTTACAGGAACAGGGTCATGCAGACGTTGATTACAGAACTGTAATTTGTAACACTGTAACTACAGATGTTATTTGAAGAGAACTCACTGAAGATGTTTGTTGAGAGAACTCCTGAAGATGTTGATTGGAGAGCTTCTGCAGATGTTGGTTGAAGAGAGAACTCTTGTAGCCGTTGTTAGTTGATGAGTACTCCCCAAAGATGATGTCTGGGCAAAACTCTCTAAAAGTATTGATTGAAGAGAACTCATTGTGTCCATGCTGTCCAAGGGTTTTACCTTGTCCTAGCTGTGCAGAGTCCGAAGGGTTTTGCTCCAATCAGCATGAAGTTAGGGCGGGGTGTAGCTACATTCTCCACTCATGGCTTAACTCAGTCCATTGTCTTTGTGGTCACATAATTTCATTCCTTCTGTTTTCTTCCTTTTACAGAGTGTGGATCAAACTTTTAGTCCCAACTGTTAGTACCTATACATAACATTCTACTTGATTTTCCTTACTCTCATCTTTCAGGAACATACACACATACCAAACAAGACATATATTGGTTGCTGTTAACACACTACTAATTATCAATCACACACCTGTATTCATAATCAATCATACTCATGCATGTTACACAATCAAATGTCTCATGGTAACTGTGATTATAAACATGATAATTACAGGATAACACATGTTAGAAAACTGGTCATTTCAGTTGTTAATGTATTATTCTTGCAGTCCTTGGTCCTCTAGAATATATGAGGTGTCATGATGCAGTCAGTATGATAAGGACAGGGTGAGAGAACAAAGGGCCTCACCTGTGTCACCTGTGTTGATTGTCCTTGGGACCTGTCTGGGTGAGTCGCCCCCCACTTCCAAAGTTATAGTGCTTTCATCCTGTAGGCCAGCTACCAGGTCTCAGCCAGTGGCCTAGATCAGTGAGTTTAAGAGAAGTTTACTAATCTGTGAGGGTTCATCCATATTTCACACTGAGAACCCAGCAGTCAGTCACAAGCTGTAATTAACTTGGTTTCTTATTCTGCTCGTGTGCTGAGGTCCTACACAGACCACAAATACAGCATATCAAATATCAAGGCACTCTACTTACCACAAAACATGAAATAACAAACAAGCTTGCAGAGACATTCAAAGAGAGCTCCTGAACACAAAACTGCCTCCTTGAATTCCAAGCAACATGTGTACTGCAAGAAAACGCACAACTTGCTGAACTCGAAAACTCCTGAACTCTGTTAAGAAGTCCCGTGATACTGCTGTTGGGCCGGACAAGAGTCGCTATCAGTTTATAAAACACCTCCCACATAGTGTTCTGTCTGTGCTTCTTAAAAACTTGCCTCAACCAAGCAAGGACTATAATGGCCCCAACAATCATCAATCATTCCTGGCTAATTCTCTTTTTAAAACCATGGAGAGGGTGGTTAATGGTTGTTTTGTCTGGAGATTAGGAACTGACGATCAAGTAAGTAGAAACCTGTGTGGCTTTAGACAGGGTGGGAGTGCACTAGATCACCTTGTTAGACTGGATTCTTATGATTTTCCAGATGAGGATGGGTTCCCTTCTGAGTCGGGTTCCTCTCAAGGTTTCTTCCTCTTAAAACATCTTAGGGAGTTTTTCCTCGCCACCGTCGCCACTCAGTGGTTTGCTCAGTTGGGATAAATTCGCACCTTTAATATCTGTATACCATGTTGATATTTCTGTAAAGCTGCTTTGAGACAATGTCTATTGTAAAAAGCGCTATACAAATAAAATTGAATTGAATTGAATTGAATTATGCCTTGTTTAAAAAAGAACATACTGTAGTTGTTTTTTTTTATCTAGAGAAAGCATATGACACAACATGGAAGTATTTCATTTTAAAACCAAATGGGGTTTTAGTGGGCATCGGCTCATTTTTATCTCCAATTTTTTTATCCAGTAGGCGTTTTAAAGTCAGTAGGCTCCACCTTCTCAATCTCTCACACACAAGAACTGGGAGTACCTCAGGGAACCATTCGTTCTGTTACCCTTTTTAGTATTAAAACACTATTGTAAATGTGATTGGGTCTAATATATTGTGCAGTTTTTATTGTTGGCTATTTCTGTATTTGCTACAAGGGGAAATATGTGAATACCACCGAGCAGCAACTATTCATAAATAAAATGTGTGGTCAGTCAGTAATGGGTTAACATTTTTGAAAACAGAAACTCTGTACACACTTCTGCCTAATGCAATCTCTACACCATGAGGCAGAGCTCTGCAAACATGGAGACCACATTAAGGCAGTAACAAGGTTTTTAGGACTTCTTTTAAACAACAGACAGTCTTTTAACTCACATGTGAAATGCCTAAAGAACAGATGCCTTAAGGTTTTAGATATTATAGAGGTGCTGACAAAAACAAAATGGGGTGCAGACTGTACATTTAATACTTTGCCTATACAGCCTATCATACATACAATTGCTGGACAATGTGTACATGGTACTGTGACTTGCCTTGGGAGAATTTAGGACCTCTCCTGTTCAGAGCCTATATATTGAAGCCAAAGCACACTTGCTGAGTTACAGATGCTTGAAACTGGCTCTTCAGTATACAACCCAGCTTAAAACAAATCAGTAAAATCCAGTGTACCCTCCAGTTTTTCATCCTGAACAACTACATTTGTATGAGGCCAGACGAAGTGCATTCTTCCCTACACCTTGCTACCTCCAAAAGCACACCTGTGCTAGTCAAAGCCCTAACTCAGTATGACTCAATAACACTGCATTGTGGCTGTTTTTCTGCCAGAGGACCTGGACATTTTGTTAGGATACATGGCATCATGGACTCAATCAAATATAAACCGATATTAAATGAAAACCTGACTGCCTCTGACAGAAAGCTTAAAACAGGCCGTGGTTGGATCTCCCAGCAGGACAATGATCCAAAACATACATCAAAATCAACACAAAAATGGTTTACTGACCACAAAATCAAGGTCCTGCCCTGACCATCCCAGTCCCCTGACTTAGAAAACCTGTGGGATGAACTGAAGGAGAGTTGTCTAGCGTGGACCTTGAGATTGGAAGGATTTGGGAAGATTCTCTATGGAGGAATGGTCTCTGCTCCCTTGCCTTGTACTCCAGCCTCATCAACTGCATTATACACGACTCTTAACAGAGGGAGGTAGCACAAAATATTGAATAAAAGGGTGCCAATAATTGTTGCACACCTATATTTTACAAAGATATTTTTTGATAAACCTGTTTTGTTTGCAGTTGTTTGATATCCATGAGAGCAGAGGATTTTGTGGGGGGGTTTTAAAATATGTTTGTTTTTTTTTATTTCACAAAAATACTTCAACAATAATAACAAGTTTTCATAGATTTCTTTGCTCATATTTACCAAGGGTGCCAATATTAGTGGAGGGCACTGTACCTGTAGATTTCATTTTATGGTTTATGGTTAAATTTGTTTTGAACTTGCTTCTCTACTGTTCAACACAGTATATGCATGCACAGTTTATGCAATTTCTAAAAATTTTATAGTGAGCTTAGTGTGTGGCTAGTAAAAGCATTATTGACCTCGTTAATGGGCAATTCATTTAAAAATAAAGGACTAAATGCTAATTCTGCGAATGCTGCTTTTTTTGCTCACAAGATTAAATTATACTCATTCTTTAGCTGTTAAATCTGTTTTGCGTGTCTTGGCTTTTGAATTTTCTAACTGCACTTATTTTTAGACTATGTTCTGATATTCTGATCTCTTGACTCTTGCAGAATTTAAAAGATGTCCTGGCAGATCTCATTCCCAAAGAACAGACTAGAATCAAGAACTTCAAGCAGCAGTATGGCAAAACCAACATTGGCCAAATCACTGTGGATATGGTAAGAGAAGTCTTTTTTGCATAAATGTCAATTAAGCGTACTGGTGACAGAATGGAATTGCATTAGATTCACCATAACCGAAACCTGAGTTTATGATGCTTGCCGTATTTTATGTTATTGAAAATGCAGTTGACTTTAGTGGCTTTGGAAGGGTGGAAGTTTGAATGTCAGGACTGTCAGAGAGCTGTATTAGGCCCTTGAGCTATATTTTGGGAGATTTGGCTACTTTTTGAATATGAACACATGACTGGAATATGACAGTGTATATGTTGTGTTTCTGATGGTGAAATCGCACTTGACACTCTTAAACAATCCTGCATTTATTTTTAGTTTTTTTGTACCTACCTGTGACATTTTCTAATGAACCTAGTTGGTTTTATTACCCATAAGTTAAGCTGATTGGTCACAAAGTTAAAATGGTTAGTGAAGATGAATGAATCAACAGTGTAAAGGCACCACACAAGCACTGGGTAATGTCACATGGTAATGTCACATGACCCTCTAGAGAGATTCCTGTGTGACTACTAGTACACTACTAGAAAAGTAATATATTTCATATCCAGTTAATGTTAATATATAAAAAGTGGATATTATATAAGAGCAGTTTGATGTCAGTGATGAAGTAGAAATGCTTGTGTTTGTGGAGAGTGAATGTGAGACTAACAGGAGGATTTTTACAGTTCAGTCAATGTTAATATGAATTAATAACATTCAATAAGTTAATAATCTTACTTTAATCTTCAGACTTTAGTTCATGTGTTCATGTTAATTAGAGTAATGTGTGTTCTGTTGATGAGACCAGTTACTGTCAAACAACCTGTAGAAATGGAGAGAATAAAGCTTTTATTTGAATTTGTTTCAGAATTCTTTTAAATTGATCATTATTAATTTAAAGGAAGGCATAAACGGCAGAACTATCGGTATCGGCCGATATCACTCTGAATAATCGGTTGTCAGTATCGCTGAGATATTTAGTATCGGTGCATCTCTAATTCTAATATTTTATTATTATTATAAATGAGAAAAAATGTAGTTGTACTTCCTGTGGTGTTACTAGATGATTGCTAAGTCATTGCCATGGCATCACTGGTAGTTGCTAGGGTGTTACTATGTGGTTTGTAGTATCCTAATTGGTTGCTAGTATATTTCTAGGTGATTGCTGCTGTAGGTTGTTGCTATGGTATCTGAGGCATATTCCATTTGATTGTTCTGTGGTTCCTAGAGTGTTGTAAAGTAGTTGCTATGCTATTCAAAGTGGTTGTTAATTCTTTAATATGTGGTTTCTGTAGTATCTCAAGTGCTTAAGTCGTAGCTGTGTGATTGCTATGGTACTCCAGGTAATTCCAGGTGTTTGTTCGGTGGTTCCTTGGATGGTTGTCCGCTATTCCTGGTGGTTGATAGGTTGTTGCTAGTTCATTGCCGTTGCAAGGGTGTTTATGGTAACCTGAACTCAACATCAAACCCTGGAGATCTGAGAAGGCAATGTTATGTATGTGTAAAAGACAAAAGCAATATTATGGTATCTGGTAAGGGATTTTCAAAGCTTCTGCATTACTGCATTTTGCAGCCTGTGTGTGTGACACGTGAAGACACGTCCAAATTAAAGGACAGAGTGTTTAAGTATAGATTTTTGTAAGCGCTTTACAACAGCTTTGCAAGACTGCAGTTAGGGGGGTGTGTGTGTGTGTGTGTGTGTGTGTGTGGCCTTCTAAAGTCCGCACCATAGTGTGCAATATGAAATATGCTTATTTACAATAATCCAATATTTTTGATCACTTGAAAAATGGATGTGTTCCTTCTTGAAGACTGGGGTAAACTGAGTGCCTTGCACATAAATGTAAGGAAAACAAAAGAGATGATTTTCAATGTTAATTCTGGTGAACAGCATGTGTTAGGGAAACTAAAGTTAAATGATCAGGTTGTTGAGATTGTGGAAAGGCTGAAATATTTGGGAACTTATTTGGATGCAAGTGAAAGGTTATTTCTTATGCGTAAACTTCAGAGTTTTTATGTTAGTCAATCTGTTTTGGAAATGGTATACGAAAGTCATGTTGAGAGTATTTGAATGTTTACTATTACAGCCTGGTGTGGTGACGTAGGAGTGAGGAATAAAAATAAGTTACAGAGGATAGTGAGTACTACAGGAAAAATAATAGGATGCCAGCACACACAGCTTGATCAACTGTATTTGCTGGCAGTACACAGAAGAGAAACAAGGGTTGTATTTGATTCTACACTCCCACTTAACTCAGAATTTGTAATGCTTCCATCTGGAAGAAGGTATAAGGTCCCAAAATATCTTAGAAATGTGTATAAACAATCCAGAGTGCAGAGTGACGAGAATCTTTATGGAGTCCACCATACAGATGCCTTAGGACATGTGCGTGTTGAGGAGTCTGATGGCCTGAGGGAAGAAGCTCCTCCTGAACCTCTCAATTTTAGCCATCAGACTACGGAAGCGCTTGCCTGAACACAACAGACTGAACAGACCGTTTCCGGGGTGGGTGGAGTCCATGATGATTTGAGCAGCTCTTGTACTACTTCGCCTGGTGTAGATGTCGTGCAGAGTGGGGAGAGCAGATCCGGAGAGGCGCACCACTCTCTTCAGGGCTTTGCTGTCCTGGATTGAGCAGTGTCCGTGCCACACTGAGATGCATTGAGTCGATAATCTTTCTGTAACCCCAGTATAGAAAGTTTTCAGGATCGTTGGGGAGACCCTGAATTTCCTCAGCAATCTCAGATTCTACAACCGTTGTCTGGCTTTGTTCACCTGAGCTGAGTGTGACGCGTCCAGTTCAGGTCCTCAGAGATGTGTACTCCAAAGTACCTGAAGCTGCTCACTCTCTCCACGGGGGTCCTGCTGGAGTGTGGAGTGTAGTTCTGCTGTTGCCTCTTACTGAATTCCACAACCAACTCCCTGGTTTTACTGACGTTCAGTGAGAGACTGTTAGCCTGGCACCAAGCTACAAGTTTCTCCACCTCATCAAGGTCGGCAGCCTCATTGTTGTTGGAGATGAGGCCCATAACCACTGTGTCGTCAATAAACTTGATTGAGGTGAAGCTATGAGAGGACACAGTCAGATGTGTTAAGAGAGTAGAGCAGGGGTCTCAGGACACAACCTTGTTGGGCCCAGTGCTCGGGGTTATGGTGTTGTAGGTAAACTGGCCCACTCTCACCACCTGGGGTCTGCCAGTGAGGAAGTCCAGGACCCAGCCACAGAGGGGAGCAATAAGGTCACATAGTTCCTTTTGTTGTTGTCTGTGTGGATGGTTTGAAAGATTGCATCCTCAGTAGACCTATTGGGGTGGTAGGCAAACTGGAGTGGGTCTATGGTAATATTAATAATAATAAACTTTATTTTTTTATAGCGCCTTTAAAGCAGCTTCTCAAGTCACTTTACTCTAAGAAAATATCAAGGAAAAAAAACAGATAAAACACAAAACATACACAAACAAACAGACTTGAATGCAAAAAAAAATCATTATGAAAAAGCTAACCTAAACAAATGAGTTTTTAGGGTAGATTTAAAAATGCTCAAATTCTGTGGATCTCTAATACGAGCAGGAAGTGCATTCCAGAGTCTAGGAGCATTGGACGAGAAAACCCTGTCCCCTACAGTTCACTACTGTGTCTGTGGGACAGCCAGTAGACCAACTCGAGAGGAGCACAGATGACGCTTGGGAGTATATAAAGTTAAAAGCGCAGACAGATACTGAGGGGCCAGACCATGCAGTGCCTTATATGTGATCATTAGGAATCAGTGCGAAATCTGACCGGGAGCCAGTGCGAGGACTTCAGTATTGGAGTGATGTGTACATTTCTCCTGACATCAGCCATGGCACCATGTATGGTGACAGGGATATACCAGCAGAAAGTTTTTGATAAGCCTCTCAAAAACCTTCATGACAAGCGCTGTTAAGATTACAGCACAATTTAGGCAAGAGGGCTTTTTGCTCTTAGGCACAGGAATGACAACAGATTTTCTAAAGCCGGTGGGGACCACACTCTTAGCTAGGGATTCATTGAAGATGTAAGTGAACAAACCAGCTAGCTGATCAGCGCAGGATCTCAGTACGTGGCCAGAAATGCTGTCCTCAGTCCCCGCCACATGCTCCAGGAGTCATTGAGTTGGAAACGAGTCTCCGCCCGCTCCCTGTACCAGAGTTTAGAGGCTTTCAGTGCGTGTGTAGCATGCCGCTTTGTACTCGCTCATATTCCCCGACATGAGCCCTCTGATGTACACGGCCGTGCGCACATTCACTGCAGCTCGGATAGTTTTATCCACCCATAGTTTCTGGATGGTTTCTAATTAATTAGTCTTAAAAATATAACATGATTTTTTATTCTCTATGTGCTAACACATGTGATTGGTAATTTGGCTAGGTTTTTCTGTATGCCACGTATTACTGACATGGGTATGGTATGTCTAATATTTTAATATGCAAATTTGTGTTACAGGTTTATGGAGGGATGAGGGGTATGAAGGGCTTAGTATATGAGACCTCTGTGCTTGACCCTGATGAGGTAAGTGGTACATTATGTAGGCCACTTAAATTTTAGCCTTTATAAACATGTTTTGACTTGTTTGTATCAATAAACCACTTTAACTATAATTCATATTTGACTCTGCGTGCTGAGGCCAAGTTCAATATCATCCAGAAAAATATGACCACCTATTGCGTGTATACTTTTGTGCATTCATGGTCTTCAGGGAATTCGTTTTCGTGGCTACAGCATTCCAGAATGTCAGCAGCTATTGCCAAAGGCTGCCGGAGGTGAGGAACCACTGCCTGAGGGACTCTTCTGGCTGCTGGTCACAGGCCAGGTGCCCACTGAGGAACAGGTGAGGAGTGCTAATTAATGGTTACTAATGGTTGGCAGATATATATAATGTGTATATATAATATATATAATATATAATGGTTGGCAGATCTGCCAACCATTATGAATTTTGCATAGCCACACCTAATTTTAACAGTAGAGTATGATAATACAACCTCTGGCAAAAGATTATGGAATCACCACACTTGGAGGATGTTCACCCGGGTTTTTTGCTTCGTAGCAAATATACAATGCACAGATATGACACACAGCAACTTTTGTTTAATGGCTGAACATTTTGGCTTCATGAAACATACCTCAAATATTTTAAATGGAATTATTTTAATTAATGGCATTTTTTCCAGATCAAGTAGAGGAACAAATTATGGAATCACCTTGTAATTTGCATTTCTAAAACAAATACCACTACAAGTCTAAAAATGCAAATTGGTCTACAGTCAAAAGAGTGCTTACAGACCTTAACCTTTTTGAAAGGACACATGACTCCAACATGAGAGTTGTCATTTGAAAGAATGGAAAGGATTATCCTTTGAGAAGGAAATCCAACACGGAGTGTGGCAAAAGATGTCGGTTGTTAACAGTCAGCTGTGTCTAAAATTTAGTGCAAGAATAAACAAAATGGGAAGGTTCTAAAAGGAAAACATACAGGTAGATCATGGAAGACAGATAAATGTCAGGATGGAAAACTCAAAGCAATATGCCTTGAAAATACAAAATGCACAACAAAACAAATGGATGGAAACAGGAGTCAACGTTTGTGACAGGACTGTAAGAGATCGGCTGAATGAAGTAGGATTTATGTATCGAAAAGCCAAAAGAATATCAGCATTAACAGGTAAACAGAAGAAAACAAGGTTACAGTGGGTTGAAGAGAAGTAATCATGGAGTGTGGATGATTGGATGAAAGTGATATTCAGTGAATCACGAATCTGCATTGGCCAAGGAGATGATGCTGGAACTTTTGTCTGGTGCCGTTCTAATGAAACATATAAAGATGAATGCCTGAGGAAATCAGTCAAATTTCCCCACTCATTTATGAAATGTGGTTGCACGTCGGGTAAAGGACCAGGAGACACCTTAACAGTCAATGCACAGGTGTACACGTTGAAATTTTGGATACTTTTCTCATTCCATCGATAGAAAATAGGTTTGGTGGTGAAGTCATTTTCAGGATGATGATGCATTTTTTTTTGCCTGGGGTTGTGTTTATCACCCAATGCACCAAAAGAACAGATTTCTTTCAGATTTCTTTGCCATTTCTTGGGCATTTTAAAGTTGCAGATGCATTTTCTGCCATCTAAGTCATCCAATTTTATAGCCATTACAGTAGATTGATTCCAAATACCCATATCGATCAGCTAAAGCTACACTCCCCCATGGACTTGTAGAATTTAATGAGTAGCTGATTGGGCAGGTTGACCCTCCTCATCCTCCTTAGCAGTAAAGACATTGTTGGGCCTTTTTGCATGCATAGAACAAGTTTTAAATTTGTACATAAGACCCTCACATGCGCACAAGAAAATTGGTAGTTATCACACCTTTGTATGCCCAGCTGTATGCACAGGCCACTGATGTATCCCACACTGTGTAACGTGGTGTGCTTGTGCATGGCCACACTCATTTGCATGAAGAAACAACGACACAGTGCCATATATAAGTGCAGACCATTTACCATTTATATATGCTAAAACAACTTCTCTTTAAAAGTCCAGTAGCCCGCTTGAGGTGCTGCTTGATATGGATGACGTGAGCCGTGTTAAAAAGGTCTAATGAAGTAGAGTAAACCATAAATCAATTAATGTGGTATATCTACAAGTAGCTTGTCAAATAAATAAATGAGATTTAAAAAATAAAGTTTATATGAGTACGTGTGCAATCTGTTGCCCCATTTATACTTCGAAACTGTGCAATGCCGTTTTTGCTGCCCTTTCCGCTGCTGGTTTAGAAATCTATTGTAGTGTGAATGACATGAATGCAGGTGAGATGCGTCATTATTTGACTCGTAGATAGCTGGGAAATGCCAGTACCATCTCCAGTTTCTCTTCGGCATGTACCCGTGGATAAATGTCCTAGAATAGAGATCAACTAAATATACACACATTGTCATGCACGAGCAAAACCTTTAAGCAGATCAGAGGGATTTACACATTGATATAGCATGTAATTATCACACAGCCAACACACTACATGACTAAGGAGTGTTCTGAGTGAATTTCTGATTTCATGTAATTGAAAGGAAAGCGGTGGGGGGGTTTTGGTGAAATAATACCAGAGGTTTGGATAATTTTCCATTCTATTGCTTTTCTGGAGAGACAGTATTATCTTTCCTTGCTCTGCATTTTTCTTTATGGTTTGGTTCGGCTGCAAAAGGCATATTTTAGGGGTTATAATACTGCACTGCATTTTCTTTTTTACGGATGAATGCTTATCTTAGACAATGAGAATTATCTTAGACCAGGGGTCCCAAACTTTTCCAGGGCAAGGCCCCCCCAAATGGCAGTAACATTTGACAGAGGCCCCCTTTTGCAAGATGACTTTAAAACACATTAAAAATGCAGACTTCTGAATATATCCCCCTTTATATTAATAATTACATCTTACATCTTTACATTACATTATATTAGGAATTGATTGTGTGTGTGGTTGTCTGAGAGTGAGAATTGTTGAGGCCCACGGGCGCCCCCTGGCGGCCCCCACTTTGAAAACCACTGTCTTAGACAATACCATTCTGTTGAAAGAATAATGATGGACAGATCACCATGTCTGTGCTACTGTAGCTTAGCAACCCTCCAGCAGTCCTAACCCTGCCTTATTGTCTCCACAGGTGAACTGGTTGTCGAAAGAGTGGGCTAAGAGGGCAGCCCTGCCTTCTCATGTGGTCACAATGTTGGATAACTTCCCAACCAACCTGCACCCTATGTCTCAGTTTAGTGCTGCTATCACTGCTCTAAATAGTGAAAGCAGCTTTGCCCGAGCCTACTCCGAGGGAGTCCATAAGAGCAAGTACTGGGAGGTAATAATTCAATTCAATTCAATTTTATGGACATTGTCACAAAACAGCTTTACAGCAATATATAAATTCAGGATATAAATGTTAAATTTATGAATGTACCCCTATAAATGATAATACATTTACATTTTAATGTGACAAAGCTAAAATTGGGTAGAAATTAAAAATCAAATCAAGGGAGTCAACAAGAGCAAGTACTGGGAGGCAAGTTTATTTGGGGGAAAGTATAGTAACGTGCAATCCAATTGTGTGTCTCACTATGCTAATATGTTGTGTCCTAAATTAAATATTCCCTCTGTCTCTCATTACTTTTTTTTCTGGTTTAGTTTGTGTATGAGGACTCCATGGACTTGATTTCCAAGCTTCCCTGTGTGGCGGCTAAGATCTACCGCAACCTGTACCGTGAGGGCAGCAGCATTGGAGCCATCGATTCCAACCTGGATTGGTCTCACAATTTCACCAACATGTTGGGCTACAATGATCCCCAGTTCACTGAGCTCATGAGACTCTATCTCACCATCCATAGGTTGGTACTCATCTGTATATGTTTGGTGCATCAGGAGGATTAAAAGATGTAACTAGGGTAGATGTCAGGGCTGGGACTTGCACGGCTAGCAGACGTCCAGACGTCCTGTAAAAAGTTTTTGTCACGAAGGAACCGCATGGACGTTTCGTACCAATATGACACGTTCCAGTAAAAGTGCAGCACAAGCTGCCATATAATTCTTCTGCTTTCTACATGGAGTCACCCTGCAGTTAAACATAGACAGAAAATGAAGACGCTAGCCAGACTCTAGCCAGACTCGAATCATATCTTTAACTGGGGGTTAATGTTCAAAATTCAAATTTGATATTATACATTTTTGGTACAGAATTAGAATATAATAAAATGTAAAAACTGGATTAAGTGTTCACTGGTGTGACTCACAGGGGCGTCTGAAGTACTGGGCTTTTATTCTGATGTTAGTTTTTAGTTGTGCTGTCAGAGAATTAGGTCTCTGTAGTGCTAGATGAATTTTTTAATTCTGCACACTCTTTAACCCGAATTGAATCAGCACCGAAAGGCTGTCTTAAAAACGTTTTCATCTTGGTGTTTTCATCTAATTTTAGAGACTGACACACAAGGGTCATGTCAGATGTGTTTGCAGTATAATCTTGTACTTATATTCAGCAGATCTGTCACATTTTTGCCCTCCATCGCTGGCCAAAATGTTGGTAGTTGGTATATGCAATGCAGTTCAATTCAGTTTTATTTGTATAGCACTTTTAACAACGGACATTGTCCCACAGCAGCTTTCAGAAATATATAAATTCAGGGTATTGATTTTAAATGTATAAATTTATCACTAATGAGCAAGCCAGAGGCGACGGTAGCATGGAAAAACTCCCTCAGACAATATGAGGAAGAAACCTTGAGAGGAATCAGACACAAGACAGAGCCCATCCCCATCTGGGTGACACCGGATAGTGCACTTATAAATAAATACACCCCTTCTATAAATGTGCTAATTCTACATGCTCAAATAGTGCACTTCTGTAAGCAGGAAATTCATTACAGTTTCTACATGAAGTGTGTTTTGTTGAACTTCTCCACTGTTCACTGTTGGAGACTCGAGTGCAGAACTGTTTGTGGTAATTGCAGCCCTAAAGCTATCATAGCAGTTGCAGTCCTAGTCATCATACCATAACTGTTCATATGAATTGAGGTGCAAAGCCATCTTTATGGTTTTACAGTGGTACCATCCTCAGTAATCTCAGTGATCTTTAGGCTGCACCATGTGGGACATCCTCAGCAGCAGCATGTGACTTCCAATTGATGAGAACTCCGACCAGAATTAGGGCATCAGGATGGACCAGGCAAGTCTGGAGAACAGAAGGGGTCAGGATCACTGGTATCTCAGGAGTATCATGTGTAACTCGACAGCGAGAGAGAGAGAGAGAGGGAGTATATCATCTTGATGGGTTAAAAATGAACATAGTCTCAAATGAATGATTAGTCTCTTATTTCTCCTGTCATGAAGCATGTGTATTATGCAAAGTAGGGCAGTGAGTAGCAGAGCTATTTGAATGTTAGCAATACGTATGTTTAATATACAGGATAGCGTCGTGTCAGTTGATTCAGAAAGTATTCAGTACCCTTAGCTTTTTGACAATTTTTGTATTTATATATTTAGTTTAAATGGATTAATGATGTGTCATGTCAGGAAGCTGGGGTCAAGTGCAGGGTCAGCCATGATACAGCGCCCCTGGAGTAGAGAGGGTTAAGGGCCTTGCTCAAGGGCCCAACAGTTTGGCAGTTCTGGGGCTTGAACCCCCAACCCTCCGATCAGTAACCCAGAGCCTTAACCACCAAGCCACCACTGCCCCTTTTCAATCTGTGCAAAATAACCCATCATGACAAAGTGAAAAGCATTTTTAGACATTTTGGAAAGGTTTCATTTATATAAGTATTCAGATCCTTTCTTCAGTACTTTGTAGAAGCTCCTTGGAAGTGTGACACACTCAAGGGTTGCAAGGAAATTAGCACATTGGATGCAGGCTTGGGTTATCTTAAAGGGCTCTTTTTCCTTCCTTCTTTTTGTGCATGCTCTTCAGCCCTTTGTAACTCGTGGTCTCACACAGACATGCACACAAACACACGAGTCTGGAGTGGTTAGTGGTCTGAACAGAGGTTGTAGTCTCATCCCAACAGATTGGGCTCTACTTGTTCTCAGTCACTGACAGCTTGCAGCTGATGTACAGCACTGGACACTCTTCCCCCTCCACCACCAGGGACAACACGTCTGTCAACACGTCGGTCCGACACGTCTGTCTGTAAAACAAAGGGAAGGGAGAAGTCAGGAGAATGTAAGAGCGGCCCGCCGCAAAGTGCAGCTATTACTTGAGTAAAGGCCCATTGGCACGGCTCCATCCACTGGTTGTATCTGGTGCTCCCTTTTTATTGAAATAATTCAGAAGGCTGGTGACATCTGAATAATTAAGTACAACCCTTGAGACTTAAGGA
Source organism: Ictalurus punctatus (assembly GCF_001660625.3). Taxonomy (NCBI): domain Eukaryota; kingdom Metazoa; phylum Chordata; class Actinopteri; order Siluriformes; family Ictaluridae; genus Ictalurus; species Ictalurus punctatus. The sequence goes on along the minus strand of NC_030430.2, from coordinate 176,518 downwards.
ATTAAGTCTGAAGGATCTCAGGACAGCCTTATGATGTTGAAGGTGCTGCTGCTGGCACTCATTACTATAAATAATGTCATCTAAATAGGCTCGCAGCAAGGGCAGTGTGTGGGCAGAGGATTCTGTCCATGAGTCGTTGAAATGTGTCTGGGGCTCTGAACCGAGTGGTAAAGAGCCTTTTCTTGGAGTATTGGATATTACAGTGAATGGAATCTGCCAACATCTCTTAGTCAAATCCAGTGTTGACTAAAAGAGAGCGGCCCCTAACTGATCGAGCAGTTCGTCAATGGATACTGTCCCCTATGAAAAGTATTGGAACAGCAAGTCCAATTCTATTGTTTTTGTTATACATTGAAGATATTTGAGTTTCAGGCAGTCATGGATCAACTTAAAAGAGCTCTTTCCCCCTTTTTGGTGAGTGATTTTCAGCATTTTATAACTTGTGGTCTCACACAGAGACAAACACGAAGTTCAGCTCTTGGTCTCCGGCTTATGTTCCACTTCCTTCTTTTATCTCCTTGCCACCGTTCACTAAAACACAGAACACTTCAGGACTCCAGACAAACAAAAATCTTAAGCAGCCTTTCACTCCTAAACCAAAAATATTTAGGAGCCAAAATTTGCTTTACATATCAAGCATGAAATCAACAAATGATGTTGGACACTAAGAGCCTTTTTTCTCCTCAGTCTGTGCTGTCTGCTCTGCCTTCCATTGTCTGTGATGTCTTCCACACGGTCTTATACATAATAATAACACTAGAATAAATAACATAAACATGAATACTACAGTCGTGTAATATCTATAAATTCTAAACAATTCACAATTATGGCTTAAAAAATTTTTTTTTTCATTTCACTGCCTCCACTACTGTCCTTGTCTGATCTGTTCTGCTGGTAAACCATGTACTGGTAGTTGTTTGTTGATTATTCCTCAGTCTTAGAGTCAGTGTCACCAACCATTATCATGTCATGTCACATCCACTATAACCAATATAGTCTGGTCTGTGCTTCCTGCACTTCCTTTTGCTTGCTGTCAACCAGTCATGAGTGTAGCAACACTGGAAGCCCTTCGCTTGAGCTGTTTGATCCAGAACCCAGTGTGAAGACAGGGACAGGGTCTTCACACTGGGTTCTGGATCAAACAGCTCAAGCGAAGGGCTTCCAGTGTTGCTACACTCATGGAACTGCACACTTTTGACTTGATTTGGTTCTGTACTGCTGCTCTGTACCTTCACTCTTAGAATCTCGAGCCATGTCCAGTAAGAATTCCTTCAGCTTCCCTACCCTCAGTGTCTTTTCCTTAAACCCTGTCCCCACACAATTCACACAGCACTTGCAGCAACGTCTTGTAGAATCATAGAATTCTTCAAAAGACTGAGGCTGAGTTTTGAGACCTCTGATATAAGGTCGGGGAAAAAGTGACTGAAGGCAACAAACGATAGGTTTTCCAGTTGCTACACAATGAGCTTCCCTTTATGTCAGTGTTTTTAGAGAGCAAGGCTCTCCATGTGATGATGCACAGCAATATATTGCCCCTGCCCTATTGTATAATTTGACTGAAGGAAAACTGAGATGTGTGGAATGCCAGCGCTGAGTTTTAACAGCCGATGGGTTTTGTACTGTGCAGCCTAACTCTGCACCTTTTGCTTTCAGCTCCCGCTTGCTTTTGGGACTTTTAGGTTCTCAGGATCACCAGCTGATGGGGTAGACAGAGGAAGGGCAGAACATGTTCACCTATCTCATGTTTGAAAAGTGCCCCCAGTTCTGCCCATGTTAATGCTTGCACCTTCTTCTCCATTAGCACTCATTATGTGTACCTACCAGTTTGGAGTGGTTGGGTCAGCATTTTCAAGCAGCAGCATGATGGTGTTTAAGGTTTCTTCAGCATGATGATCAAACTCGGCCAACATTAGATGAGTCACAGGCATTCATCAGATACGTGCCTACAGTACGTGATGTCTTTTCCTTTGATGTCTGTTCTGTAATTGGTTATAACATGTAATTTGCCTTTAAAGCTCTTACAGCACACAGTTTCAATTCATCAGCAGTGCAATCTACAAACTCTGCACATGCTGTGTCATTATCAAACTTCTGACCCATCTATGCCACTTGAAGGTTTAACGTTGTGAACAGTATTTATTCAGCTGCATTGAATTTTATTTAAATTCTTAGATCTTTATTTCTCTGTCACATTTCATAGCTTTCGCTATTGGGGTGGCACAAGGAGCACTTCTAGCGATAACAGTCCTTGTTGTTATGTTTTACTCTCACCATGCTTCTTCACTGAATCTTTTTCACTGAATCTTTTTCATTTTTCCCTTGTCTTAACGTAACTAGGCAAACCCCTGTAGCCACGCTGAATTAAACTGCCTTGCAGGCAAGGGAGACACAGGCCCATAAGACTCTAGCTATTAGCTATGCTTCCCGGTTATCATCTGGCAGTGACTGAATACTGACTAAACCTGTTTGGGATGACAACACCTGATCAAGTCAGTCTTTGTGTTGATGGCATGTGATGTAGGGTTTAGACGGGCAGGGAGTGAGAAAAAGCTGTGTGGTTTTGTATGGCCATTTAGTTTCTTGTCAATTGTCAAAGATCCTTGTCTACCACTAGCTAACGTTGGCTAGCTAGTTAAGCTATATCATGCATGTTAGTTAGCATGGCACTGGACTAGTTTCAGAAGTATCACTGGTAACTGTCAGGATCAAAACTAGTTGCAAATTTTTAAAAAATCAGGTGTGCTGGTGACCATTTCGGGGACCATCTTTTGCCCTGCACTTAATGAACTACCCACAGGTGCATGCTCATCCCTACTACAACTTCCCCCGAGTCTGCCCTCCATTTACAAACCCATGCTCGACCACTCTCCCACCAAAACAGACAGCAGGTACAGCTTCAAGTGTTCTTGTGTAAGTCTCTACAAACTTTACAAACAGTTTCAGTTTCTCACATTGGTCCTAGCAGAACCTCTAGAGTTAAATCAGATGGGGAGCATCTGTGAACTGCCATCTTGAGTTGTCTCCACAAATGTTCTATGGGGTTCAAATCTGGGCTTTGGCTGGGCCATTCAACGACATTCAGACACTTCTGCTGAAGCTACTCTTGCATTGTCTTGAATATATGCTTCGAGTCATTCCCATGTTGAAGTAGGCCTGCACGATTTTTCTGATAAAAATTGCAATTTGCGATTTAAAATGCGATTTACTGTTATTTGTAAAAAGAGCTGCAGGTTTGTTGTGGTGGTTTGCACAGCATCAAAGAAAGACCAAGCATAATCACAAATTTATCTTCTAACACTACAATAAACAAACAAAACAACAAAATTTCTAGTGCTACTGTTTTTAAAAACACTTCAACATTGTAGCATTTTTTTTCAGATGTAACTGTCATGATGCAAATATCTGTCATGACAAATCAAGCAAATAACTGCAGCATTTATTTATTTAAGTTAATGTTAGTTTAAATACATTAAATACTCAACATTAACACTCATTAAAATACTCAACATGTTAACAGTTTGAATTTTACTATAAAGTGTTACCAATATATTTTATGGTTACAATTTTAATGTCTTTTTGACACGTACATGATTATGTATTCTATATGAATAATTTCCGATTATAAAATTTATATTGTATATGAACACTTATGAACAGCAGTAGCAAGATGGAGTCTGACCAAAACACTGAAGCTTGGTACATCATACATTTCCTCTGCCCGTATTATGTTAGCTGCATTGTCTGTGGTGATGCACTACTGGCCTTCTTGGTTCAGACCCCAGCCAGCTAGCACATCTGTCAATACAGAAGCGATGCTTTCTCATATATGGACAATGGGAAAGTATGGCGTTTGTTAAAACGCTTTCATTTACAATCCTCACGTATGTAATGAACAGTGAGACAGTCAGTGATATGGTTCAGTCGTGCTGCTGGACCATATGTGTCAGTTGTTGTCGCGTAATTTTCCACATCTTTCAGCTCAGGTTCAACCTTCTTCCTGCACGTATCGTACAGTTTTTGAATGGTTTGAGTAAAGAACATACGAGAGGGAATGCAATATCTTTTATCGAGCATTAGGATAAGATTCTTAAAACCATCTTTTGGGACAGTGTTAATCGGCACCATATCTTTAGCCAGGTAGCTTGTTATGGCGTCTGTTATTTCGCAGTACCTTCGTAAAGATTTGTTATAAGGTGTGGAACTTTCTAATGCTTGAGCAGTTGAAATTTGCTTGGATGTCGGTCATGGTGATTGAGACAAATCCGTGTTTTGGCCATGCGTTCATCATAGATGTGTCAGTGATACTTCTGCAGGTAGTGATACAGGTTGATTGTGTTGCCTCGGACATTTGGCAGGTTTTACAGAGTGCTTGCCGTTGAAGTACATCAGAATGTCGAAATCCAAAATAATTCCAAACATATCCTGTGATATTTTTTTGTCTTGGCTATCAAGTCATCAGCAGGACTTCAGAAGGACACACTATGTTGAACTGCTCCCGCTCATCTTTCCAAATGATGTTCTTTGCTCATTCACTCAGCATGTACAGTGTTAATGCCCCCTATTGGTTAAACTCTGCGTCAAACGTAAAATGCTCAGGAAGCAAACAGTCATTAACTACGTGGATGCTTGTTACCATATTTTATAGTCCAGAATAATCACAGCTCTTGCGATTTGAAAATCGTACCTTTCAAATCGCGATTCTGGATTAAAAACGATTAACTGTGCAGCCCGATGCTGACGTGTGAACCTTTCCACCAGCCTGTGGTTGTCGGCACTCTCGAGTAGGTTTTTTTCAAGAATCTTTGTATTTGGCTGCAAATTATTTTTCCCTCAATTCTGACCATTCCCCCTGTCCCTGCCACTAAGAAGCACTCCATAGCATAATGCTGTCACAATCATGCTCCATTGTGGAGGTAGTACTAGTATATTAGCATTGATGAGCAGTCCACTAGATGTAGTGTTCAGAGTTCTGCCCATTGTGTTAAATGTTTGCCTCTTCAGACCAGAGAATCTTTTTCCTGATTCCCTTAGGGTCCTGTAAGTGCCTTCTATATGTCTTTTATTCAGGAATGGTTTCCATATAGCAACTGTACCATAAAGGCCTGATTGTTGGGGTATTTCTAAACTGGTTGTCCTTCTGGTTCTCCCATCTCTGCGTTGCCATTGGGTTCTTGGTCACTTCCCTGACCAAGGCCCGTCTAGCCTGGGTACTGAGTCCGGCTGGACTACAAGCAAAAATGAATTTAGTATTGGAGTGTCACAGTTAGTGAGACAGCCAGGGGCTATTTATTTTGCCTTTAGCTTGAATATGTCTGGTGAGAACAGAACAAACCAGGGTGTGAAATACAGATAAGACATGTAGGTCCAAAAAATGTGCAGGCCTAGTGTAAAAATGTACAGAATACCCTCACCTTGCATGAATCCAGGTCTCTCATTTGGTTGACATAAGCACTTGATAATATTCTCATGCTGTGACAGACTATCTGATGTTAGTTAGTTAGTGAATTAATTAATTATTTAGTTAATTCATTTTTATTGCATCTAAATAACTAATTAATGAATTCTCAACTTTATTATGCAGTCTGTTTAATGTATTGTTTGATTGTATTGATTGGTTTCAGCCAGGAATTATCCTTTCCTTAATTAATTAACTACCACAACCACCTTCTTTCTTCAGTTGCATGTTGCAGCTCATTTTGATCACTTCATTTCTATACTTATCACAGGTCTGTCATACCTCATAAAAATATTTCACTCCTATGTAAATAAGATCATTTATTTGAAATCCATCCTTTCATAACTGCCAGGCTCATTCACCTCGTGCACTGTAGACACACATTCGCCTCAAATGGCGAGGCACTAGCCAATATAGTGGAGGGAGATAATTGCACCGCGTGCATTGGACGTTTAGCCTTAAATCCGATTTTAAAAACGTTGGTAATTACGGGACGTGAGTGTGGTTGCCTCCTAATAATTATTTTTTCATTTTTAATGTTGAAAGAATGAACATGAAGCCACTGTACCCTGTAGCTCTCCTAAAAGACCAGTCTGTCATTGGTGATCATGGAAAATTTGGGATAACTATATAAGAATGGAAACTACATGTGTATATTTCTCTCCTGATTTAGTGACCATGAAGGTGGTAATGTCAGTGCCCACACAAGTCACCTGGTGGGCAGTGCCCTCTCTGACCCTTATCTTTCCTTTGGTGCAGCCATGAATGGCTTGGCCGGACCCCTGCATGGACTCGCTAACCAGGTACAAGTCTGAGTAAAAAACTATTATTCCAGAAGTGTTCAAAATGGTTCTTTGATCATCCAGTGTTTTTTTGTTGTTGGCCATTTTTGCTCTTCTGAACTCCCAGCCACGGGTAACTATGGTAACGCCGGGATTCGAACTTGTGATCTCCAGACACTAGGGTAACAGTAGGGCAAACCCATGATTGTCCATTGTTTAAATAATAACAATAATAATATTACATAATTAATAATACATCCATAATGTATCAGGTCCCACACTAAACATGTTTAAATGTATATTCTTTAGATCTACACATAGCTTAGCAGTTTTCACAAGAGGGGGCAATTAATGGCAGGCAATGCAAAATACACCTTTTACAAGGTTGATCAAATTTTGTCATAGTGTTTGACAGACGTACGTCTCACTGACAGTGAAAATGTTTTAGCCTGAGTATGCAAGAATGCAGTCACAAACAGGGACGGATTGCTTTCTCAACATGGAACAATTAGACCAGTTTAGATAATAAAAATTAAATATCACACCTTTAAAGTTTAGTTTTGGCAGGCATTGTTGTTTATGAAAATGTAGCTGTAAATATGTTTTACAGTTTAATTAGAATTATGTCTTAAATTATGTGCACACACACACAGGAGATGCAATTGTAAATACATGTTTGGATTAGCATTTTCTAATTAGCATTGAATAAAATCCAGAATATGCTGCTATATCTGCATGAATATGAAACCGCATACGTTTGATGCTTTTTGTCTTTTTCCTGCAGGAGGTGCTTGTGTGGCTGACAGCCCTCCAGAAGGAGCTTGGTGGTGAAGTGTCCGATGAAAAGATGAGAGATTACATCTGGAATACATTAAAATCTGGCAGGGTGAGAACTTCTAAAGCTGTTGTGAATAGTTTACATTTTGAAAATTTTGGTTTACTCATACATTTAATATATATATATATATATATATATATATATATATATATATATATATATATATATATATATATATATATATATATATAATTTTATTATTCATTTATTTATGGCACCTCCTTTTTCCACTTAATGTGATGCCCTAATTTTTGGTCTCATCTGACTAATCTGTACATGTATTTTTGATGATGACCTGTTTAATTAAAAAACATGGCCGTCATCAGCCAATCAGCTTTCAACAGGCATTTGACATTAACACTGACACAAACAGTTGTGTAATGTTTTAGTCTGAAGTTTATATTTGTAAAACTCAGTTTGTGGATTTTATTTTAAATAAACAAAAAAAATGGTACTGAACCCCCTTCTTAGACTTTAATAATAGACTGAAGCCCATTATTGTGCCTAACCTCTCTTTCATGTATCCCAGGTGGTGCCTGGCTATGGGCATGCTGTCCTGAGAAAGACAGACCCACGCTACACATGTCAGCGAGAGTTTGCCCTGAAACACCTCCCCAATGACCCCATGTTCAAGTTGGTGGCTCAGCTCTACAAGATTGTGCCCAACGTGCTGCTGGAGCAGGGTAAGGCCAAGAACCCATGGCCCAATGTTGATGCCCACAGTGGAGTACTACTGCAGGTGAGGCATTAACCTCATTATCTGGAGTCTGGTGTGAGATGTTTCAATTGAAATTTAATGGGTTTTTTCTTCAGTCAGTAATTTAAAAAGTGGTATGTAATCTACAAGTTAAAAATAACATAGAGTTGATTTAACATTACCATAATGAGCTGATGTAACTATTTTATATAAGCAGATTAAATACAGTAGGAATAGGAACTCATGCAATTATTTAATCAGCCAATCATGTGACAACAGCAAACTCCATATCATGATGCAGATACAGGTCTTCAGTAATGATGATGCGCATAAAAGAGCTTCAGTTAATGTTCACTTCAAACATCAGAATGTGGGGAAAGTGATCTCAGTGAGTTTGACCGTGGGAGGGTTGTTCATGCCAGACCGGTCTGGTTTGAGTATTTCAGAAACTGCTGATCTCCTGGGAATTTCATACACAACAGTCTCTAGAGTGTACACAGAATGGTAAATAAAACAAAACAACATGCAGTGAGCAGTAGTTCTGCAGGTGGAAATGCTTGGTTGTTGAAGAGCTCAGAGGAGAATGGCTTGACCAGTTTGAGCTGACAGGAAGGATACGTAACAAATAACCACTCTTTACAACCACAGTGAGCGGAAAAGTTTAACACTTAAGTGACGTAACCCGCTCTCTCATAGCTCGCAGAAAATAAGTGCAATTTACCACACTGACCATAGCAAAACAAAAAAACATGGGAAACATCATACCGTGCGGAAACAAGTGTACTAATGTTTAGGGATGCACCGAATGTTCCGCAACTGAAATTATTCGGCCGAAAATAGCAAAAAAAAAGCACTTTCGGTGTTCGGCTGAAAAAGTGAAAAGGCCAAATAAATTTGACCGAACAATGACGTGTTTGATGACGCGACCAGATAGCCTAGCAACCAGAGTGAGACGCGCGAATGTCACGACCTCCCCTTCCGGCAGCGCGCTCGGAGAGATGACGGGGCGAACACGTGCACGAGTGCTCAGCGAGCGCATGCTCTTCAGATGTTGACAACCGTGACGCTGTTTACTGTGGACACGTGCGTTTGTTTTGTTTCTGTTCTGTCTCCCACCTGTTTTGTCATTGGTTGTTGTTGGGGGGTGTGGCTTTATTGTTTACATCCACATCATAATCCAAAAAACGTAGTCAAAACAGGTGAAGGGTCGGGCGAGCGGCAAACAGGCATAAACGGGGCAAAGCAGGAATCAGAGTCGTGTCACAGAAAACAGGGTCACAACACAAAACAAGAAACATGAACTAGTGCTATGGACTGGGAGTGAAACACCAAAAAAAAATATTTTTGTTCATTTTTAACCAAAAAAAGTTCCGTACTGCAGCTTTAAACAAGTATGTAGATTTATGTTTTGCACTGCTTCTAGAGAACAATCCACTCATATTTGTAGTTATTGTATGTAAGTTACAAGACATTACATGTGTTATACTGAGGTATATTATTTTTCATTTTCTTGAAAGGTGTATCAAATATAATCACAAACTATTTCTTGCTATTTTTAATTGATTGTTCTTATTAAGATATAATGTACTGTGCATTTTATCTGTGCTAATTAACAGACATGTTTGCTAATACATTTGTGTTCATGTGTGTAGTATTACGGCATGACTGAGATGAACTACTACACCGTGCTGTTTGGAGTGTCTCGGGCCCTAGGTGTGCTGGCTCAGCTGATTTGGAGCAGAGCGCTGGGCTTCCCTCTGGAGCGTCCCAAGTCCATGAGCACGGATGGCCTCATGGCCCTAATAAGGGCCACGTCAGCCTAGAGAGAACAGGCCGAGAGGAGATGGGTGCAGAAGGTTTAGTTGTGAAGTAAGCCTTTAGACTGAAGAGTTTAAAGAGAAATGCCACCTAAATTAAAAAGGGCCATTATTACTCAATGCTGTTATTGTTAAAACTTGAGACATTTTCAAAATTATGTCAAAGTACTTTGTGATTGATTTTCCTCTTCTTACATATCCTACATCAATTCTGATTGATTACTTATTTTTGCCCCAGTAGGTTATGGTACATAAAATAAGGAAAGGTGCTGATTAACAGTAATTAGTTAATTACAGTTTAGTGAGTCACTTGATTTGTGTGTACATATAACATTTATTGGAATAAACAGACAGTTTCCCCAATAAAGAGACAGTTTTTTTCCCCACAGCCTTTGTAGAAAACCTTAGTATTTTCCCTTTTAAAATAATTTCTCATGCCTTGCCTGTGTGGTAATGGAAGAAACACATACATTACCCTTCTAAAACCTCATTCATCTAAATGGTATGACCAGATATCCTTCCTCCAGGTTAAATATCAGTCATTTCTCCTGATAATAACACCCAAACTGCAAAATGCCGTTTTCTAAATTTAAGAGAAATTCAAGCATTCACCACTTCAGCTCTGAACGCTGGGCAGATCTGTCAGAAGCTGAGTGTGATGGTACAGATTTAAAGCTTTAAAGTTTGATAATAGGTTTCATTTATCCAAGAGCATGCTGAAACAGCAGTCAGAGCAGCCAGTGCGTTCACCTTGCTGGGCCCAAAAATAATAGTTCTCAATATAAAAAGAAATATTTGTTAGTCTGGACTCCTTCATTTTTACGTCTAGCAAACCACTTGTCTTGTGTGTTGAGTTCATTGGATTTCTAAATTCTATACAAAAATAATTTACTGTGAGTGCATAATTTGTGATTTTATTTATGTTTTGTAAATACATATATATATAAATATATGTAAATACATGCATTAAAAGCTGTAGCCTATAAACAAAAATAGTTAGTCATCATCTCTTCTCCTGTGCATTGGGTTGAGTTTGCTCTCTGGGACGGCACAGGCTGGTACTGGTTTGCTTCATGTTTGCTTGAAGGTGATCATGGTTTAAATTCTATTGCACTGTCAACTGACAGATCTGTAAACACTCCACATACTTACAGGAAGACTTATATTCAGTCACTTTCCCTGTCTTTATAGGTTTTCACAAATCCAGAGGTTTTATGAACAAGTCTTCAATGCTTTTTTCCTATAGTTGTATTTGATTTTGTCTTGAACACTGTATCCTATTAGGTTACTACATTGACGAGGACATGACTCAAAGTAACTAAGATGTAGAATGAGGACATGTTGGTTGAATGGAAAATTTGCTTGGTTAAACAAAAAAAAAGGTGGGGACGGGGGTGTTGGGCAATAAATGTTTTTATCAAAATGTTTTCAGAGCATTATTTCCTGTATAAATATATATTCATACACACAGAAGGTTGGGAAAGTATTCACCCCTTCAGTTTTGTGTTTTTTTTTTGTTATGTAATTAATTTAATTTAATTTTAAAAAGAAGTAAATCTACTTTTTTGCCATCAGTCTGTACGCAGTAATCCATAATGACCAAATGAAAAAATATTCTTAGAATTTTTTTTTTTTTTGTACAATTTATTCAATATTTAAATCTCTCGTTTAGAGAAGTATTCAGGTCCTTTATTCAATACTCGGTAAAAGTTCTATTGGCAGCAATTACACCATGGAGTCTTCTTGGGTAAGTCTACAAGCTTTGCTTATCTGGATTTGGGTAGTGTCTCCCATTCTTTCTGACAGACCTCTGAAAGTTCAATCAGGTTGGATGGGGAGCGTCTGTGAACTGCCATCTTCAGGTATCTCCACAGGTATCCGGTATCTCCACAGATGTTCTATGGGGTTCAAGGCTGGGCTTTGGCTGGTCTCCTCAAGGACAAGCCACTCCAGTGTTGTCTTGGCTGATTGTTTTGGGGCGTTCTCATGCTGAAATGTGAACCTTTATGCCAGTCTGAGTTTGTGGGCACTCTGGAGCAGGTTTTCCTCAAGGACCTCATGCACTCACGGTCCTTAAAGTTCCCATAAAGTGCCTCATCGTGCCTCATTTTTTATTTGTGCATCCTCGTTTCCTTTCCTCGCTTCCTTTCTTTGCATCTTAGATTTGCATCTAAGATTCGAGGGAACGATGCAAGGATGAGATGTGAGGAGAGAGGAATCAAAGCATGTCAAATGGAATATCCTCGCTCTCTCAAGCATCACTCCAAAGCGACGTCAGTTAATGATGACTGTGCTCAGCTGGATTACCTCACTGCACTTCAGGGACCTGCCGTTATATTGGTGGAGGTTGCTTAATTTTCATTTTAATAAAATCGGTGCATTTTAATACAGCAAAATGCACTGATACTATGTGAAATGTCAGGGTTATTCAGCAATAAATCTTGTGTGTAGCTTTGCATATCCAAACATTCAGTTCAATTCAGTTTTATTTGTATAGCGCTTTTTACAATAGACATTGTCTCAAAGCAGCTTTACAGAAATATATAAACATGGGATACAGATATTACATGCAAGGATCGATTAATTACCATGTCATTGTAAGCATATTATTATTTAAGTATATTTCACACAAAATTCCATCCCATCTTGAAAGGACATTTTGTTTGAGATTGTGGCAGATGTAACGGAGGAGGGGAATTTATATGCGTGTCAGGATTTTCAACAAGAAATAATTATGCATGGTATAAACCTGTGTATCTTAGCACCTCTGGAAGCTTCTGCACTCCCCATTCCTCGTCTCCTCAGGGTGCACTGAGAGAATTGATATGTCCTTCAAGATGGCTGACTTCGATTGATTTCTGGGTCACGGCTGAAGGACGGAGGAGCAAGGAAACGAGGAAGCATCAATTTGAGTATTGAGAAGCACTCAGTGTGATGTCATTTCCACTGAAACAAGAAGTCAGGGCGGGTCACGTCGAGTGGCTCCTCACCATTTTTAAATAGCGTTTAACTTAACACAAACTGGGCTAAGCAAGCTGAAGTGCAGAATGATCAATCAAAAGTAATCAAAGTAATCAAAATTGTACTGTATTGTAAAAAAACATATTGATGGTAGAGACTGTAAATTCTGAATGAATCGTGTATGTATATATATATATAGGTATGCATGTGTATGTATAGATGGTATATCATTGTTTTGGAGCACACTAGCTTAAAGATAAACTTAAGGCTAACATATTCATAGTAAAAGCCACAATACTTCCTTTTTGATTTCATGGGGACTTTAAAGTGCCGTCAATATGGATATTACTCAGGAGTAGTTTCTGCCTGGCTCTACATTAAGGCCTGAATGATGGAGTATTTCTGAGGTTCTCCAATATCTGTGTGGCTTCTGGTTCAATTTGGCAAAAATGGAATCAGTTGATGTTGAGGAAAAAAATATGGAATAAAAAAAAAATCAGGATTTGTACTTCTCCTCTGGCTTTTATGATGGCCTGAATTCTTTGAGTCATGGACTTCAATAATGAAAACTAGAGCTGCAACAACTAATCGATAAAATGGATAATAATGGATGATGAAAATCGTTGTAAGGAATGTCATTATAGATTAGTTGGTCTGCGGGGCACGGGGGAGATTTACTCATTATATTACTTCTGTTCAGAAAACACGCTTCGGAGAGTAAATGCTAAAGTTGTGTCCCAAATGAAGTTCTGTACACTTACACTGTGCACTGTGTATTCTCCCGTCTAGTGTGTGGATTTTAGAAAGGTAACATCATCTCAAATAGAACACTAGTGTTTTTTTACTAATCGGAACTATAAGCCACGACGGCACATGACGTCATACGCACGCTAGCATTAGCAGACACCCAGAGCCACCGACAATGACTTTCTTCAGTTTACTTTCTGTCAGCGTTACCTTTTATTCCCAACATGACCCCAGTCTCCATCAGACGGAGGAGAAATCATCACGTGACTGAGGAAGAACGTGTGTAACCTCCAAGTCCTCCAAGGCAGGGGGGCATTTAAACACTCTGGAAATCAAACTGATGCACGAGCACAAACTTGTGTTTATATCCAAAATACTCCACTGCGTGTAAGGGTCAGGGGAAACTGGTGCAAGCTGCTTAAAAGGTTTAGTTTAATTTAAGTTTATTGTGATTATATGTTGCATCTGCGCGCCTGCAGTGTAAATTCTGTAGTTTATTGTAACGGAAGTGACGTGTTAGTAACGAGGCCGCGTTGCTGGTCACGCGCGGTGTAGACGCAGTGATACAGAGTGTAGCGAGTAAGATCTGTAATGTCTCATTAAAACACTATGATCAGAAATAAAATATGTCTAAAGACAGCGAGGCACAGAGACACACGGTGCAGTGAAAGTGTTTTATTATTCATTTAGGACTGGAGTTTAATTCTGTGCTTTTTGTGCATCCATAAAAAATAATGCATAAATACTATAAAATACATTTTATATATAATACGGATATTATATTTGATTTTTTTTTCCAGTTTAATTTTTATTGAGCATTTCTGTTGAACATTTCTGCTGAACACGTCTACCAAACGTCTGCTGAACATCACCTTTTCTCTTTTCTCCTCCCCTCCCTTTCACAGATATTCCATTAAGAAGAAAAAAGACAACAAATTGAGCAACACAGCAGTAAACATTCACAGGTTTTTTTTCTTTTTACACTAACAAAGGAAAACAAAATTAAAAGTAAACCCGCCCTCTGCCCCCCCGGCTCATCATGGCTACCCAATAACTGTCACTGGTTATATAGATACTGTGAGACCCAACAACAGGCACAAAAATTCAAGTGGGAAGTGTCTGTAACTCCATAAAGTATACAATAAAGGGATGCCAGTTATATAAAAAAAAAAACTCGTCCGTGCAACCCTTCATCATATACCTTATTTTCTCGAGTTTTAGGAAAAACATCACGTCCTTTAGCCACTGGGAGATAGATGGATATTTAGCAGACTTCCAGTGCAACAGTAGGGAACGTCTTGCTATAAGGGATGTGAAAGAAATAACATCCTTTTGTATCGAGCTCAATGGAACTGAGACATCAGGAATCCCAAATACAGCAATCAATGGGCAAGGTTTTAATGGTCTAAATCTATTCTGAGAATAGTGGACATGATGGTAAAGAAACCAGACCAAAAACCATGGAGATCAGGGCAGAAGAAAAACATATGGCCAAGATGACAGGAAGAGCCATGGCATTTATCACACTTGTCCTCTACGTCCGGATACATCACAGAAAGTCTCGACTTGGACAGATGGACTCTATTTAAAACTTTGAACTGTATAAGTCCAAGACGAGCACAAGAAGTGGTAGACTGTACCCTCCTTATAGCACCTTCCCAACACTCTTCACTCATCTGTACTCCTAACTCAGTTTCCCACGCATTCTTAATTTTGTTACTCAACTCACTACCTAGCGCCAGAATAAAATCATAAATCCTAGAAATCATTCCACTCTGAGGAATTCCTCTCTGGATTGTTTGAAAACAAGCTTTCCCAAGCCTGTTCAGGAGGCGCAGAGGGGAAATCAGGAAAACATCTAGAAACAAAATTCCGAATTTGAAAATATCGAAAGAGATGCGTCACAGGGAGGTCATAAGTAGATGACAGATTGGCAAAGCTATCAAACACACCATCGGGATACAGATTTCTAACTTGTTTAATGCCCTTGTCATACCACACTGAAAATGAGTCCAAACACGATGGAGGAAATAGGTGGTTGTTGTCTAAAGGACCCAAAGAGGATGCACCTACAAATTTAAAGCGCTGTCTAAATTGATACCAAATCTTAAGTGTGTTAAGGACAACTTGATTATCAGTATATAGGGAGAGTTTTGTAGGTAGAGAGGAATAAAGTAAAGCAGGTAAAGAGGATTCCCTACAAGAAGATAGCTCCAATTTACACCAAGAAGATCCAGGAGATTTAACCCAGTAGCAGAGTTTATGGATGTGCGCAGCCCAGTAACAGAATTGAAAATTGGGTAATGCAAGTCCTCCACTAAGTCTACATTTCTGCAATAAAGATTTACGAACCCTTGGTGGCTTCCCACCCCAAATAAAAGTACTAATTATCTTATCCAATGAATCGAAGAGTGATTCTGTCAAAGAAAGAGGCACTTGCTGGAACAAGAAAAGAAACTTCGGTAATATATTCATTTTGACAACACTGATCCTGCCAATTAGAGAAAGGGGGCGGTTACCCGATATTATACGGATATTATATTTTATAGTATTTATGCAATATTTTTATGGATGTACAAAAAGCACCGAATTAAACTACAGTCCTAAATTAATAATATATATATATATTCTGGGATGTGTGTGTGTGTGTGTGTGGGGGGGGGGGTGTTCTTTTCTGTTTTGGTCAAACAGTTGTGTGAAGTTTTAGTCTGAAGTTTATGTTTGTAACATACTGAAAGTTTGCCCCGCTCCATCCGATTAATCTAAAAAAATAATCTGCCAACTAATCGATTATGAAAATAATCGTTAGTTGCAGCCCTAGTGAAAAGCAATATTCTCCATCAAGCTGGTTCCAAATTTCTGGAATAGCGGTTGACAGATTAGTTTTGTAGGACCATTCAAAGATTTTGAGAGCAGAAATATAGAGGCCATACCACAAGATGCAGGAATCAGTAGGCCAATTTGAAATTCACAAAATAATACAGAGATGAGCCAAAAAAAATAACCTGGAACCCAGATTAACCCCCAACAAAGCTACAGAAAAACCAGAGTGTGGTGAAAGAAAGATCTGCTCATGAGGAGGTAATTGTCATGGCTTAGGCTAGAATGACTGTTTGTAGAACGGGTTCACTAATCTTTTTTTTGTTATTTGATGATGGTAGCTTCAGAGTGAATTCAGAAGTCTACACAAACATTCTGTTTCAATTTACAGAGAACTGCACTGAATCTAATGAAAAACCAATACACATCTGGTAAGTGTTTTCGTTTTCTTTGCTTAAAGTAATAAGATGACTGTGAAAACAGTAGTGTACTTTAATTACATCCATTTATGGTGAAATTACTACATTTTCGTGTCAATCCGTGTTCATTTTGACCATGAATCATGCACTATCACTTTAATTCATCGCCTGCAGCACAGCAAAAATACACATGGTGCGGAAACGATCGGTGCACCGCCACCTGCACCGCCACCTGCACCGGCACCGCACCGGCACCGCACCTGCACCTGCACCCGCACCGCACCCGCACCGGCACCTGCACCGCACCTGCACCCGCACCGGCACCTGCACCCGCACCCGCACCCTCACCGCACCTGCACCCGCACCGCATCTGTATTGTTGTAACAGGATGCAGTAATAACAGTGTAAAAGACCATATTTATTAAAATTATTAAATGGATGTCACCTTATTGGGACAATAAAGCCCTCCCTACACCTACCCCTAACCGATAAACTCATTATCATTAAACAGTCGTCAGGCACTTTATTTCCACTTTTCAAATATTTTCTTCATTTTTATTGAAAATAAATACCTTTCTGATCTGATATGTGATGGAAAAGGGAGAAGAGCGAGTTTGATAAAAGGTGGATTCAAACTTGGGTCGAATGCGTCACAACTGACTTTCAGGTGCCAAGTGTATGCAACAAACTGCCCCATTTCAGTTAATTGGTCTGAGGGAGATCTAGGACAGAGCTATATATGTGCTGGTAATCACTTATTACGCTGATAATAATTATGATTTATTGTTCTTTTGGCCTACAGTTAATTATACACACAGTTAAGTCCAAAGTAAAAGGGGGGCTCTGCTTTTCTTAGGTACAAGTAGGGCGCTCCAAGGAAAAAAATTTGGGAACAACTTAAAAGGACCATTAGTGACCCCACCCCTACCAAATGTTTTTTTTTTTCCATCCTGCCTACCTGACTGTCTCTCTCCCCTTCAAACACTTCTCCATCTTTTTTGCCAAAAAATAAGAGTGACAGTCTCTGTCAGTGCAAAAAAGAGAAAGTGGTAAAGTAAATGCCCACAGTGGCTTGAGAATCTGCATAAATGACAGCTAAAACACTTTACAAACATTACATCTCTCTATGTACAGTGGTGCTTGAAAGTTTGTGAACCCTTTAGAATTGTCTGTTTCTGCATAAGTATGACCTAAAACATCATAACATTTTCACACAAGTCCTAAAAGCAGATAAAGAGAACTCAGTTAAACAAATGAGACAAAAATATTACACTTGGTTATTTATTTATTGAGGGAAATGATCCAGTATTACATATCTGTGAGAAGTAAAAGTATGTGAAGCTTTGTTTTCAGTATGTGGTGTGAGCTCCTTGTGCAGTAATAACTGCAGATAAACGTTTGCAGTAACTGTTGATCAGTCCCGCACATCGGCTCGGAGGAGTTTTAGCCGTTCCTCAGTACAGAACAGCTTCAACTCTGGGAGGTTTCCTCACATGAACTGCTCGCTTCAGGCTCTTCCATAACATTTCTGTTGGATTAAGGTCAGGACTTTGACGATCATTCTAAAACTTTTTTCTTCTTTAACTATTCTATGGTAGAATGACTTGTGTGCTTAAGGCCGTTGTCTTGCTGCACACCAGAATTCACTGGTATAATTCAGAATTCATTGTTCCATCAGTGATGGCGAGTCATCCTAATCCATATGTAGCAAAACAGTCCCAAACCATGATACTACCAGCACCATGTTTCACAGCTGGGATACGGTTCTTGTTTTGGAATGCAGTGTTTTCCTTTCTCCAAACATAACGCTTCTCATTTAAACCAAAAATTCTACTTTATTCTTTAGGCTATCTATCCACAAAACATTTTTTCAATAAACTTCTGGCTTGTCCATGTGATCTTTAGAAAACTTTAGATGGGCAGCTTTTTGGAGAGCTTTCTCTACGCAACCCTGCCATGCACACAATTGTTGTTCAGTGTTCTCCTGATAGTGGATGGATGAACATCCATCCATCCATCTTCAACCGCTTATCCTTTTCAGGGTCATAGGGAATCCTGGAGCCTATCGCAGGGAGCATCAGGCACAAGGCGGGGTACACCCTGGACAGGGTGCCAGTCCTGGATGGAGGAACACCCGCCTCTAATTTCACCTGCGAATTAAACTGCTAATCCTGGAGGTTCACATACTTTTGCCTCTCACAGATATGTAATAGTGGATTATTTTCCTCAAGAAATAAATGTCCATGTATAATATTTTTGTCTCATTTGTTTAATTGGGTTCTCTGTCTACTTTAAGAACTTCTGATTGTGTTTTAGATCCTATTTATGCAGATCTATAGAAAATGCTAAAGGGTTCACAAACACCACTGTAACTACTGACCATGTTTTTATTTGTAATAAACATACAGGCTAACACAGCTGTGGATATAATACTTAGCAAGCTATGACAGTGAAAATAAATCAAGATGAATAAGGGTGTTCAAAATAGATTAAACCTGGATCATTTCAGGCACATGCATGCAGCTTTATCCAGATCAGTTTCTACTATGGCATCAGATGAAGTAAATGTTTAAGATTTTCTGCTCCATTAAAACTCCGTTCACTGATCGGTCCTGTGCGCTGATAGAGAAGCGCTCCCATTGGCTGCAGCCTGTAGGTATTGTAACCAATCACGAAAGTCAACACTGCGCACACACACACACACACACACACACACACACACACACACACACAGAGTTCCCACTATGCTTGTGTGTGGAATTTGCATTTATGTGCGGATCTCGCTTTCATAGCCAATGAAGTGAGATAGTTCCAAACTGGTTTTAATGAAACAAAACAGACATGACACATTGTTACATACTCATTTATTTGGATGTGCCACCAAACTCGAATCTCTGAAGATATCTCAAGCAAGTTCTGTACAGATCATTGTTGACAGCTATAACAGGTCACCAGTGAACATGAAGCCATGTTTCATGTCAGCGAAACTAACCGTGATGTTTACATGCATGACTGCCACCCAAAGAGGTGGTGTGAAATTATATATTTATAATAGATTAATGGGATGAAATTGAAGTTTTGAAGAGACCTATAATGAATAGCCACAGCTGCAGGACAGAGGTTTTTAGGAGTTGCTCACTGACATGTTCTCTACTTTGTTTTGTAAGTCAGTGTCATTGGCTTGCAGCTTCTTCTTCTTTCCTCCCTCATGTTGTTTCTTCTGCTTCTTTGACAGCTCTTGGTCAATAGGAGCTGCCTTCACAAACTTGATTATTTCTGTTAAGTCTAAATTAAAGAACCACATAAATAAATAAATAAATAAATAAATAAATAAATGAATGAATGAATGAATGGTACTGTAACATATGAGCAAGTTTATACAATCCTCACAAAATACCATTTCATCTTTCAAAATGTTTTAAAAGCTCTATGTCTGGAAAAATCTGCCAAATGTTACTTAACATTACATCACAGTCAGCAAAGGTCCTGCTCTAAAGAGTTAGTTTGAGTAATATCATTAATCTTCTTAAAATCTCCAAAAGCCTATAATAGTCAACAACAATAAAATTCATTTAAAATATACTGAGATACATTAACATGTACAGTATAAATATGATTACCTGGAGGCATGAACTCTCTGAGTGGCTCTGGAATGATTATGCCCTCTGCAGTCTGGTAGTTCTCCAGAATAGCGCAGATTACACGGGTAGTCGCACACATGGTTGCATTGAGCATGTGCACAAACTCAGCCTTGTACAAAAAAAGTTATTATTTTAGCATTTTGTACTATTATCATTATTAGTACTAACACCTTTCTTAAGGGGATTTTTCTCTAGGGAAATACCTTATCCATCATCTTCTTTGTCTGGCCATAGCGTATACGTAAGCGGCGAGCCTGATAGTCCGTGCAGTTGGAGCAAGACACCAGCTCCCTAAAAGCCTGAGATCCTGGGAACCAAGCCTCCAAATCCAGCTTCTTACTGGCTGCATAGTTTAAAGAACCTATAAAACAGGACAAATTATATTTATTATAGGTTCAAACTCACGTGCAAAACTGACAGAATGTTATATATAGTATGTATGTGTGTGTATGTGATATATATATATATTATATATATATATATATATATATATATATAAAATATATATATATATATATATATATATATATAAAGTATTTATATCAAATATGGCTAAAATGAGCATTTTAAGTGATGTTTGGAAATTAAGATTTTAATTTAACAACTTAATACTACTATAAACTCTTTTCATCGCTACCTTTGTGATTCATCACATGCGTATTTAAGTTTGTCTCAATTTCCAATTCCCAAGAAACAATAATTTAAGAAAAGAAAAAAAATGACTGACCAGAGACAATGTTAACAATGCGGTAGGGTAATCCTAGGGACTGATAGAAATCTTCTGCAGTTGTGATCATCTCATCAAACATCTCCCATGACTTGTTGTTATGAGGTGAGGCATACACAAACTGTTCAATCTGTGTAGGTATTTAGAGAGATGTTATTTTTTTTAAAAAAAGATCAATCACTAAAAGGTGAAATACTACTACTACTACAGTTTGGTAAAACTGTGTAAGTGTTGCTGAATTTATCCCAGTCAATAAGCCAAGTAAACTACGAAAACTGCTCATCTCCCACTTGATAAGCAAACTAACCTTTTCAAACTGGTGAACCCTAAATATGCCACGGGTGTCTCGGCCATGGGAACCCACTTCCTGTCTGAAGCAGGTAGAAATGCCAGCATAGCGTATGGGAAGGTCCTCCGGCTTAAGCCACTCATCTCTCAAGAAGGCTGCTATGGGCTGTTCTGAAGTGGCAATCAAATACTTCTCATCCACTGATGTATCATCAGAATGCTCACTGCTCTTCCCAATAACCTGCAAAGGTAGGGTTGAGGGAACAAAGACAGAAACTCTAAACTATGAGACTATGTATAAAATAAAATCACAAAAGGTAGGGATAGGCATGAATACTTGATTATGCAAGTGACAGCAAATGATCTATTAAACACAAAAATGTGTCAAATTAATGCTCATTTTATTTTGTAACTTTTTCAAAATTCAAATACAACTTGCACAACTGAAGTTCAGTACCAAACATCAATTTCTTGTCCCAAAAACAGGAATTCTTCCAGAAATGGAGCTACAACCCTTGCAATGCATTTTTAATTACACTAATAGTGGCATTAGGAGTGGGGACTGACGGTCTACAGTCACTACGCAGTTGACAGGTGATTATTTCCATCAGAGATCTTTGGAACCCCTTAATCTAGGCCTAAGCTATACCACAAACTAGCTAACAAAATACTGTACAATGACTCAAAGAAAGGATGCAAATCTACTACTAGAACAATGTGCCATCGCCTCACATTTAAACAGCCCATTTCCCCATTCCATCTATTCCTTTCTCTCTTGACACATAGGGATCCCCATAGAGGTCCACAAGTGCAGTGGTAAGGCCCAGGCAGGTTGCGGGGAGCACGGACATTTCAAGGACCAATGCCTCATGATGGAGGTGGGCATTGGTTCAGCCCACGATGTGCCACAAGCCTCCCCTGATCAAGTAGGTATGTATGGTATACCTGTAACTATCCAAGCGGGTATGCATCATCATCAAACCTCGATCCACCAAAGCCTGATTTAAGGTAGGGTATTGAATAGAGCATGCCAGGTGAAGGTGAAGGGTGTGTGCTTGGAGATACTAATGAATATCCACAAGTGCCCATAAATATACATTTCTGGGGCCAAATAAACAGTCTGTATCCCTCACTTTACCCATCAATTAATTCTGGGGACAAATTAGCCAGAATTTCAGGCAAGGGCTGTTTGAGGCCACATGGCAAGTCAGGGAAGCTGACTATTAGGTAAGGTGAACAGACAGGGGAGACGCATAACAAATATACCATCTCAACCTCCTAAAACCACGGAAAAACGCAGCCTCTGTTGACTTATTGACAGTTTTCTGAGAATGAGGAGCTGGGACCGTAGGTGAACCTGAAAAATGTCTATCCACCTCGGTTCCCTATGGAGACCATGCCTCACCATCCCAGAAAGCAGAATAGCTGCAATTGGTTTTCTCTGAGGTGTTTTTGCCTCTGCCTGGTCACACTGGTGTCACAGGACAGCATTGACAGTATATGACTGGTGTCATATAGACTCCCACTGGAGTGGTTGTGCACAGCTGACCATTTACCCAGAGTACAAGAAACAGGCTTTTTCAGAAAGAGCTCCATGACATGCTTGATAACACGGTAATAAAGTGACTGCACCTGGCCCGTCATCTTGGTTCCCCTCCTGGACCGGTTATGCCTGTTGTATTTTTTTTTTTTGTGTGGACTTCAGAAACCAAAGCAGCATCTAAATTTAAAGCTTATCAAATGCCATGCGCTATTGAACTGTTTAATCAGTTAGGCGCAGCTCACGTGTACTTCAACACTGTATTTAACCAAGGACTCCAATGTCCTGAGGGAAAAACAGACAAACACCCTTCTCCACTTCATTTTGGTTGCACCAATTTGTCACCATTGCATTCGGCTTGTCTGGAGCCCAGGCCACATTTCAATGACTCGTGGACAGAATCCTTCACCCTCAAAACCCATATGCTGCTGATTTTTGGACAGGGGCATGGTCTAGTGATACTTGGACATTTCTAAGAAAATGAACTAATAGAAACTGTTCAACTGCATACACTATTAGGTGATGACATTTATTATATGGCTTAAACGATTTAAAATAAATAAATAAATAAATAAATAAATAAATAAATAAATATTATATATATATTTTTAAATATCACATATTTAATTAAATATGAGATGGAAGGAGACCTCACATCGGCTTAACTCCCATCTCTCATGCATATGACCAGCAAATGTACAGAGATTCAAGAAGTTTTGTAACAGTTTTTACACACAGAAACATAACTTAATTTTAACAGGTCACTTTTTTATAGTAGAATACATTTAAAAGTAGAAACTTAATTTCATTTCATCTACTTTCACTTGAGTATTTTTGTCAGCTTACGTCCAGTGACGTAAGATTTTTACTTTTTTCTTCCTTTTTTACACCCCTGCCAATAAGCAAAATTGAAAGGTAAAAACCTTGTATAGCTCCTCGTCAAACTGGCTGAGTTGAGCAACTTCCTGCATGACCTCTTTCCGCATGAAGAAAGGTGTATAGAGGATCGTGTAATTCTTGCTGTAAAGGACCCGCAGGGCATAGTTAATCAAAGCCTGCTCCAGGAAAACTAGAGGTCCCTAATGAAAATGACAATACAACACAAAAACAATATACATTAATTGGTTATGACACATTGTGTTGCAAAATGTAAAATTTTTATAATTTTAATTTAATTAATAATTTAATTAATAATTTAATTAATTAAAATTATGCCTTAATTTGAATATGAATATTTACATTACTAATTATTCGGCAGATAATTTGTTTTAATGTATAGCTGACAAACAGTATAAAACATTAAATTATGCAAATTATGTTCTACATTATATACAAAGAACAGGGCAGCCCACCAGCTATACATTCTCAAGATCAATATTTTTGTATAATTTATTTAATTATGCATAAATTAGGTGTCATTTTTATACTCAACCTTCAAGAAATATCCTCTGCTTCCTGCAATGATGGCACCTTTCTCTCCTTCATATCCATCCACCATGACAACCAGATCCACGTGAGAGTACTTCTTCTGCACTGTGCAGTCACCCCAGGTGCGCTCAACTTTATTATCAGCATCCTAACGAAGAGCGACATTCATCAACAACCTACTGACCTGAAGTATGCTACATGTAGCAAGCAAGAGATTTCTGCTTGCTGCATGGCTAGAAAGCAGATATTCAATCCAGAAGCTCGACATTTCTGTATTATAAATTCTTTATTCTAACATTTTGACATACTCAATTTTTGATTTCCATAATCTGTAAACCGTAATCATCAAGATCAAAACAAAAAAGGCTTGAAACATTTCACTGTGTGTGTAATGAATCTACATTATATGAAACTTCCACTTTTTTAAAATTAAATTACAGAAAAAACTAACTTTTCCACGATATTCTAATTTTTTGAGATTTGAGATGCACCTGTAAAATTATACACACACAAATGTGATTGCAACTGTATTCAACCTACATTGCAAATCAAGTTTATTGTCAAAATTGACAGACTTTCAGCTGTTTGCAATGAACAAGTAGAACAAAAGCAACTGAAATGGTTCAACACGACGAATGCTTCAAGTGGTTTCCCCAAATTCTACTGAAAATTTATGATTTCTCCAGTTTCAAAATTACTCAACCCCCTCATGGCAAACATCTTTAGTACTTAGTAGAGTTCCTTTTTGCTGTTATGACCTTCTGCAAATGAGATGCAGAGCTTCTGACAGCTTTCCTGAGGAACCTCATGAGCAATGGCCTCCAGTTCAGTAATATTCTTGGGTTTGCGTGCTGCAACCGCCTTCTTCACATCCCACCAGAGATTTTCTATGGGGTTCAAGTCAGGTGACCTGTGGAATCTTCCAGGACTTCTTCTGCAACCAAGCCTTGGTGGAATTTGAGGTATGCTTGGGTTCATTGTCCTGTTGGAAGGTCCAATGATGCCAAGCTTCAGATTCCTCACAGACGGCGTGATGTTTTCTTCTAGGATTTCCTGATACTTCAGTGAATCCATCTCGCCTTCCACACGCTGCAGGTTTCCAGTGCCAGAGGATGCAGAGCAGCCCCAGAGCATCGCCGAGCCACCACCATGCTCGACTGTGGACAGAGCGTTCTTTCTTCATTCTTCTTCCTCCAGACATAACGCTGATCCATCGTGCCGAAAAGTTCCAGTTTTGTTTCATCGCTCCACAGAACAGAATCACAAAACTTCTGTGGATTATTTATATGATTTTGAGCGATCTTTTGTGCTTTTGGGTCAGTAGTGGTGAACGTCTTGGAGTTCTGGCACGGAAACCTTCTGCGTTTAGTAAATGCCTTACCGTGCTCACTGAAACCTCAGTGCCTGTTGCACCAAGTCTCGCTGCAGGTCTTTTACAGTCACTCGAGGGTTTTTCACAACCTGCCTTCTCAGAAATCTGCTTGCAGCCGTTGATAGCTTCCTTTTACTGCTCTGTCCAGGTATTTCATACATTCTCTACCCCTAGCCAGTTCATGAATTTCATGTGTTCCAGCTCAAACACACCTGGTGCAACTAATGAAGCCCTTGATTAGTTGCATCAACAGTGCTTGAGACAACACCTGTTCTGCATATCTGTGCCGTTGTGAGGGATTCTGTTCAGGGGGTGAATAATTTTGAAACTGGAGAAATCATAAGTTGCATTTTCAGTTGAATTTGGGGAAACCACTTGAAGCATTCATTGTGTCACACTATTTCAATTGCTTTTGCTTGATTTGTTCATTGTAAACAGATGAAAGTCTGTAAATTTTGACAATAAACCTGATTTGCAATTTGGGGGGGGGGGGGGATAATTTTGATTGCAACTGTACACACACACACACACACACACACACCCAGACACACACACACACACCCAGTTCCAAAAAAGTTGGAACAGTATGGAAAATGCTAATAAAGCAGAGGTGTGGTTTGTAAATGTACTTTAACTTAGATTTAAACAAAAGAAAACAAACTCAAAGGGAATTTGATGTTTTGTCTAATCAACTGCATAGTTTTTTGAAGATAAATATGTTCATTTTGAAATTAAAGCATGTTCCCAAAAAGTTGGGACATGGACAATTAGGACTAATAGTGATGTGAGAAGTTGAAATAAGAAGGTGATGTGAAACAGGTGAAGCAATCGTCTAATCATAGTATATAAGGAGCCTCCAAAAAAAGGCCCAGTCTTTCAAGAGCGAGGACGGGTCGAGTATCACCGATCTGCCAACAGATGCGTCAGCGAATAATCCAACACTTTGAGAACAACATTCCCCAAAGACAAATCGGTAGGATTTTGGGCGTTTCACCTTCTACAGTGCACAATATAATCTGCATAAGCAGAGTGCGGGTGCTAGCATGGCCTGCCTGCAGTCCTGACCTGTCTCCGATTGAGAATGTCTGGTACATTATGAAGTGCAAAATAAGATAACGAAGGCCCCTCCCAACTTTTTTGGAGCGTGATGGTCATCAGATTTGAAATGAGGGTATATTTTTAAAAAAAACAAAAAAAAGTGTGATAAATGTAGGGGTATACTTTGTGACTGATCTGTTTTTTGTTAATTAATATTATGATAATTACTACAAAATTTGTGTGTCATTTGATAGAGTGCATCACCTTTATTAATAGGCACTGTTTCAGAGGGGATCAAAGCTTAAATAATTTTTTCAAATGACTATTTGTGTAGAGATTTTATATATTACACACATACATACACACACACGCACACTTGACTGAAATGTTTCTCATTATCTTAAAAATCTTTTGATCTGAAGGTGTGAGATTAAATGTTTGAAATCAATGTTTCATGTCATCAGTGTTAAACAAAAATATAATTGTGCCAACATATTGGTTGAGAAAATGCCAAGAGAATATATTTATGAAAATTGTAGGCAAAAAGGGTTTGAAGACACAGATTTATGTTCAAACAACATTTAAAAGTGAATTTTGCATAATAGGTCCCCTTTAACATATAACTGTGTGTGTATACAGTAACAAACTGCATGTATACAGTATGTATGCATGTATGTATGCATGTATGTATGTATGCGTGCATGTATGTATGTATGTATGTATGTGTGCATGTATGTATGTGTGCTTGTATGTATGTGTGCATGTATGTATGTGTGCATGTATGTATGCGTGCATGTGTGCATGTATGTATGTGTGCATGTATGTATGTGTGCATGTATGTATGTGTGCATGTATGTATGTATGTATGTGTGCATGTGTGCATGTATGTATGTGTGCATGTATGTATGTGTGCATGTATGTATGTGTGCATGTATGTATGTGTGCTTGTATGTATGTGTGCATGTATGTATGTGTGCATGTATGTATGCGTGCATGTGTGCATGTATGTATGTGTGCATGTATGTATGTGTGCATGTATGTATGTGTGCATGTATGTATGTATGTATGTGTGCATGTGTGCATGTATGTATGTGTGCATGTATGTATGTGTGCATGTATGTATGTGTGCATGTATGTATGTGTGCATGTATGTATGTATGTGTGCGTGCATGTGTGCATGTATGTATGTATGTGTGCATGTATGTATGTATGTATGTATGTGTGCATGTATGTATGTTTGTGTGCATGTATGTATGTATGTATGTATGTATGTATGTGTGCATGTATGTATGTATGTATGTATGTGTGCATGTATGTATGCGTGCATGTATGTATGTATGTGTGCATGTATGTATGTATGTATGCGTGCATGTATGTATGTATGTGTGCATGTATGTATGTATGTATGTATGTGTGCATGTATGTATGCGTGCATGTATGTATGCGTGCATGTATGTATGTATGTGTGCATGTATGTATGTATGTATGTGTGCATGTGTGCATGTATGTATGTGTGCATGTATGTTTGTATGTATGTGTGCATGTGTGCATGCATGTATGTATGTATGTATGTATGTATGTAGTTAGGTCTGCAAATATTTGGACCGAGCCTATTTTCATAATTTCGGCTCTGTACGCCACCACAGTGGATTTAAAATTAAACAACTGAGATGCAATGGAACTGCAGACTTGTAGCTTTGATTCAAGGGGTTATCATATGAAACGTTTAGGAATTGCAACCATTTTTAGACACAATTCCCTTATTTCAGGGGCTCAAATGTAATTGGACAGATGAACATAATCATAAATAAAATGTTCATTTTTAATACTTTGTCGAGAATCCTTTGCAGGCAACGACTGCTTGAAGTCAGGAACCCATGGACATCACCAGGCGCTGGGTTTCCTAGTTTGTGATGCTTTGCCAGGTGTTTCCTGCAGCTGTCTTCAGGTGTTGCATGTTCGTGGGTCTTTCTGCCTTAAGTTTTGTCAATCGGATTGAGATCAGGTGACTGACTTGGCCATTGCAGAATATTCCACTTCTTTGCTTTTAAAAAAAACCCTGGGTTGCTTTTGCAGTATGTTTTGGGTCACTGTCCATCTGTAAAGTGAAGCACCATCCGATTAACTTCACTGAATTTGTCTGAATCTGAGAAGAGAATATATTCATATCCATTTCAGAATTCATCCCGCTGCTTCTATCTTCGGTCACATCATCAATAAACACTAGTGACCCAGTGCCAATGGAAGCCATGCTTGCCATCACACTTCCTCCTCTGTGTTTTACAGATGATGTGGTATGCTTCGGATCATGAGCTGTTCCAAGCCTTCTCCATACTTTTTTCTTCCAATCATTGTGGTACAGGTTGATCTTAGTTTCATCTGTCCAAAGAATGCTTTTCCAGAACTGGGCTGGCTTTTTTAGATCTAGTGTAATCTAGTCTTTCTGTTCTTCAGGCTTATGAATGGTTTGCACCTTGTGGTGAACCCTCCATATTTGTGCTTGTGAAGTCTTCTCTTTATGTTAGACTTGGATAAGGATATGTCTACCTCCTGGAGAGTGTTCTTCACTTGGCTGAATGTTGTGAAGGAGTTTTTCTTTACCATGGAAAGGATCCTACGATCATCTTTGTGTTGCAGCAGTCACCAGTGCGTTTATTTTTCTCAGCATGTACCAAACAGTTAATTTGGCCATTCCTAATGTTCCTGCAATCTCTCTAATGGATTAAAAAAAAAAAAAAAAAAAAAAAAAAAAAAACACTTTTGCAGCCTAAGGAGGGCCTGTTTTACTTGCATTGAGAGCTCCTTTGAACACATGCTGTAGGTTCACAGCAACAGCTTCCAAATGCAAATGCCACACCTGGAATCAACTCCTCACCTTTTACCTGCTTAATTGATGACCAAATAATTAAAAGGAATAACCCACACCTGTCCATAAACAGCTTTTGTTTCAATTGTCCAATTACTTTTGTCCCTTGAAAAAGAGGGGGCTACATATTAAAGAACTGTAATTCCTAAACGCTTCCTCCAATGTGGATGTGAATACATTTAAATTAAAGATGAGAGACTGCACCTTAGGCCCATATTCATTATTTAACTGTAACTTGAATATGTTTTGGTAAACAGCCAAAATAAAACTTGTGTCAGTGTACAAATATATATGGACCTAACTATATACTGTATGTGTATGTATAGTTGGGGCCAAAGTTTGCATACCCCTTGCAGAATCTGCTAAATCTTAATACTGTTAACAAAATAAGACGGATCATAAAAATCCCACGCTTTTTTTTTTATTTAGTTCTGTCATGAATAAGCCATTTCACATAGCCCACAAGACAATAGCTGAATTTATCAAAATAAACCCGTTCAAAAGTTTGCATACCCTTGATTCTTAATACTGCGTGTTGTTACCTGGATAACTGTGTGTATGTTTTGTGAGAGGTGTTCATGAGTCCCTTGTTTGTCCTGAGCAGTTAAACTGCCCACTGTTCTACAGAAAAATCCTCCAGGTCCTGCACATTCTTTGCTTTACCAGCATCTTCTGCATATTTAAGACCTTTCCAGCAGTGTGTATATGATGTTGAAATCCGTCTTTTCACACTGAGGATGACTGAGGGACTCGTACACGACTATTACATAAGGTGCAAACGTTCACTAATGCTCAAGAAGGCAATACCATACATTAAGAGCCAGGGGGGTGTAACAGGATGATCTGAACAGGATGATCAGTGTAAATTGTTTTTATTTTGTTTAAAGACCCCCCTCCATTTAGTACTGCCCTTCAGGAGCTAAATAAGATAGTTACACGTCTCCCAGAAGACAAAAGTAACAATTTACACTGATCATAAGACATAACCGACTTATTTGAGTCAGCACTGCCTTTCCATATTTAACAAGCAGATGCAAAGTTGGTGTAAAAATTTACCTCATCATTGCTAATGGGAACAGAGGGGTGAAGGAGGTTGCCAATCTCTCTCAGGGACTCAAAGCGCTCCACCTCCAGCTTTAACCGCTCGTCGTCTGTTTTTTTAATTGCTTCATCCACCAATGTTCGAACCTTTTTAATCTGAGTCACGGTCAGTGTCTGTTAGGGATGTAACAAACAGACAGAAATGGACAGAACACTTAGTTATAAAAATAAAATTATTATAAAAAACACTGCTGTACTGAAAGCATCTTTATAGCCTGTGTAATGGCAAGTTATGAACTGGGCAGGGGGGCATCATTACTTTATAAGTAATATATTCTATGGCCATTTACATGGGTCTGAATCTGAACAAACTGATGCTTTGCACCAAGTATGCTTAACAAACCAAAAAGAACATTTGCTTAGGAGCATGTACATGAAAGCAGGGATGCAGACGTACTTGTAAAGCCCTTCATTCGTTGATCAGAAATACGGTGATGAAAAATGTTAAACCTTATGCAAGTGTGCATAGGAAACTACAAAAATCCACCAGGCATGGAGAGAACAGCTGTTCGAAAATAAGTGAATAATCTAAGTGGTAAATATTTAATACTACACCATTTAAAACATTGTATACTGTATCCAGCATTTTCTAAAAACTATTCATCCAATATGAAGAAACCTGAGAAACTGATTTATTTGAAAAGTGTTATTTAACAAAGAAAAAACTATAATCACTGACAGGAAGATTTGTGTAATAAAAATGTTTAACACTCGTGAGAGGAGACTTCAGTGACGGGACTTCAACAGATGGGGTAAAGCTTTTCCTTTAAGGCAGTGGTCCTCAGACTGCAATAATTCAAAACCACACTCATCGCACTGATGAAGAGTCACAAAATTAGCTTTTCACCCCACTAATAAAAAAATAAGTGAAAGTGTAATGCTGTAATGTTTCCATGATAATAAAAACTCCTGAATATAATTGAGGAAGGCTTAACTATCTTTAAATTGACTTGGGAACTCCATCTGAGGAACAAGTGTTGAGAAATTCAGCTGCATTCTTGAGCCTTAGCATGCAGAGTACTCAGGTGATTAGTTTTCTTGCTTTTGATTCTTGACTGGACGAACACGCCTTACATCTATATGGGGAGGGGAACATTGGGAGAATTCTTCTGAGAAGTTTTGATTTGTGGAAGTTCGGCCAACTTCCAGACCAACTTCTCTTTCCTGATTATCAAATTCATGTTTTCAAATTGAGCAGCACTTACCTCAATGAGTGTGAAAACTACAGCACGAGATTTAAACATTTCACGACTTCAAGGTGAATATTGCCTTAAAATCTTTCAATCTTGTGCTGTAGTTTTCCATTAATATGTCAAGCATGTCACTGAGAAGCTGACACGGGGGGGTGTCAACAGCTCCTGTAACGTTCACTCTTTATAGGTTTGGAATCCAATGAAAATCACATTTGCCAACACACGAAGCAATTCCATTTTCACTGAAAACGCTTTAACAGCCACATACAGACATACAGTTCATAAACAGTGTTCTTGTTCCTTAGCATCTTGAGATTAAGCTTGATTAAATGTCAGGTAATGTAGAAAAGTCTTTCCCCCACTCATTTTTAAAGATGCAATGTTCTTCCTCTTCAGCATGTTCCGTGCTTGCCTTCACCATTTTTGTTAATGTAAAGATAACATGACAACTACTTCATTTGGATTAGTTTGGAGGGGGACGGGGGCTTACTTAATTGGTTGACAATGCTTGATGGGATGTGTGGCATAGACTTTGCTGTTAAAGAAGTCTCTGCACATTAATTTAGATAAATTTCCATCAAATTAAACTGAATAAATAGCCTACATTTTGTTAACCATCAAAGAACTGCAACTTCAAGTCAAAGAGCCACATATGGCTGGCAAACTGTGGTCTGAGGACCCCTGCTCACATATAAGAAGAATAAAACACTTCAAATCTGCCGACAGGAAAATAATTAACCACCCCATTCTGATTATTTTCTACAACAGCACACCTCCTTGTGTTTTATTCCTTACATAGTACATCCATAATGACCACAAATATAAAAACAAATTACTAATATATTAAAAATGCAATGAATATGACTAGGCATGAAGTGTTACATACATGATGTATGAATAATATTATTAAATCTGACTCACTGATAATATCTCTGCTGTGAGTGTCTCCAGGCTCTGGACCTCCTCTGGGAGGGTGTCATCATCTCCAACTGGCTCCTTCTTCTGGTCATGGTGAAAGCAAAATATGTAGAATTATAATGAAAATCCTGTTGCCATCAATATAAGTAACATATCAAGAATACGTTGCAACCATACATGTTATTAGTGTTCAACTAACGACCATTTTCATAATCTTTTAATCAGCCGATTATTTTTCGAATAATGTGATTTTTTTCAAAACCAAAATTTCAATGCAATTTTTTCATTTATTTAAAATAAAATCCACAAAGTGAGTGTTACAAATACAAACTTCAGACTAAATCTTTACATTATCTCAACCATTTACCCCATCATGTATACAATATTTATTTATGCATTGTTTTTTTTTCTAGATGCACAGAAAAGCACAGACAAGCAAACTCCAGTCCTAAATGAAAATAATAATAAATAAAAATAAAAAACACCACCACAACAACTCACTTTCAGTGCACCATACCGTTTCTGTTACTCACTGCCTTTAGGCATATTGTTTTACTCATGTTTAATTTGATCGTTCCATTTTAATTAGACATTACAGATCTTGCTTGCGCTACCACTGCTTATCACCATGTCTACATTGCACATGAGGAGCATAACGCGCCTTCTTAAAAATAAATTGCTCCAGTTACAACAAACGACAGAATTTACTCTGCAAGCATGCAAATACAGTGTATAATTAAACTTAAACTTTAAAGCTATGCGCACCGATTTCCCAATTTTCAGCAATTCACACCAAGTTACACAAGCTCGGCTTTGCAAAGTTTGCGAGTTATAATCTTATTCGTGTTATTTAATATACAGTGCTCCCATGCCTCAGAGGACTTGGGTCGCACACTTTTTCCGCTGTTACTTGACGATTATGCCTCCATATGATGGAAGTCATGTTGGGCATAAAAGGCAAAACTGACAAACAGTAAAATGAATCAATTTATTCTCGTTGACTCTGGGGTAGGGATGTCACGATCCCAAAGATCCAGTAGTCGTACCGATACCACCAAAAGTACATGATACTCAATATCAAAGTCGATACCACGGTGTGGTTTAAAAATAATAAAAAATTTAAATTTAAAATAAAATTAAAAACTCCTGGAGGACATCCTCCTCTGGCTAATACTGACAAAAGACAGAGAGAGGGATATTTTAGTTATCAAACACTGTCTGACAATGACTAATAAAACAGTGCTAAGTGCTAATAACAAGCGCTAAGGTGCAGTCCTAAATGTGTGCGCGCATGCACACACACACACACACACACACACACACACACACACACACACACACACACACCTTATACTCTGAATGCAAGCATTAGTTTAAATTCACTGATGAGGTGGCAGGATAAAAAGATTTATTAAAAGCCTGACCATGTGAGTAATTATTAGTGACATGAGGCTACATGTATCTGACAGTCCCCGGGCTGAATGGAGATGCACGGTGTCCGTTAGGAGGTATTTTATAACATCGCAATGCGTTCGCGTCGTTAACAAATAACTGTCTATCGCTAACATTACGTGGAGCATAACGTTAGCTGGTTCCACGCCACAATGCAGCTGCCTCAAACAAACATAATATAGGACCGTCTTTCAGGTGCTTCACCAAATTCCAGGTGTTTCCTCGCTTTGTTTGAAATGAACGATAGCAGCGGTTGCACACCGGAAACCAACACTACCTTTCCCCTCAACGAGCTTTCCTCTCTCTGCCTCTTAACGAGTCAGGGCGGAGCTGAACTTCTGTAGTTTTTCCCGGTTTTCTTCTTCTTTACCAATTGTGGACCGACTAAAACACTTGTGCGTAGTTGCTGCCCCCTTAAGTTCCGGAAGAATTGCAAACGCGGTAATAGGTAATTAATAAGAGTACCTATGCTACTGCAGAAAAACAAGTACCATCACGTTTTAAGAATGTTGGTACCGAAGTACTGGTTCTCATGACATCTTACGTCATATTACGTGCCTTTAATGAAAGTGGCTTATGAATGAATGAATGAATGAATGCCTTTTATTGTCACTATATACATGTACAATGAAATTAAGAGCCACTCCTTTTTGTTCCGTGCAACATGTACATTCAATAACCAAGAAGAATAAACAGATAAATAAACAAGATAAATAAACAAGATATACAAGATATTGTGGCGGATGGGGGAGGTACTATGAAATGCACAGTTTTGAGACACTATATACATATGCTGTGAACTCAGTACATGTGTTTGTTTATCATGGTAATAGCTTTCGGGAAGAAACTATTCTTAAATCTACTAGTCCTTGTTTTGATGCACCTGTAACGTCTCCCTGAGGGCAACAGATTGAACAGATCAAAGCCAGGGTGAGAGCTGTCCTTAATGATGGTTTTTCCTCTGCTGAGGCAACGGGAAGTGTAAATATCCATCAGGGAGGGGAGAGGGCAGCCAATGATCTTCTGTGCTGCTCTTACTGCTCTCTGAAGCCTCTCCCTGTCTGCTGCGGTGCAGCTACCGTACCACACCGTGATACAGTATGTCAGCAGGCTCTCGAAGGACGAGCGGTAGAAGATCAGCAGCAGATTGGGGTCCAGATTGTACTTCCTGAGAACCCTCAGAAAGTGTAGCCGCGTTTGAGCCTTCTTGATGACCGCTGTGATGTTGTCCGTCCAGGAGATGTCTGCAGAGATAAGGACGCCAAGAAACCGGACGGTGTGGACCTTCTCCACACACTCACCATTAATGAAGAGGGGGGCCAGCTCCGTGTTGTGTTTTCTGAAGTCTACAATGAGTTCCTTGGTTTTCTTGGTGTTTAGAGTCAGATTGTTCTTTGAACACCAGGCTGCCAAGTTTAGGACTTCCTCTCTGTAGGCTGCCTCCTCTCCTTTTGAGATAAGTCCGACCACTGTGGTGTCGTCAGCAAACTTGATGATAAGATTATTGTTGTAGACTGGTCTACAGTCATATGTGTAGAGACAGTACAGGAGGGGGCTCAACACACAGCCCTGTGGAGAACCTGTGCTCAACGTGCGAGTGGAGGAGAGGTGGGGCCCGAGTCTCACTGTCTGGGACCGGTTGGTGAGAAAGTCCTTTATCCAGGCACACGTGAGGCGGGGGAGGCCAAGGGTGACCAATTTGGTGACGAGAATGTCTGGAATTATTGTATTAAAAGCCGAACTGTAATCCACAAAAAGCATCCGGACGTAGCTCTGTTGCTGCTCTAGATGTCTCAACACGTAGTGGACAGCTACGGCTATAGCATCCTCTGTGGATCTGTTTGCGCGATAAGCAAACTGAAAAGGATCGACATCTGGGGGGAGGTAGTCCCTGATGTGCTGAAGAACCAATCTCTCAAAGCACTTCATGATAACTGGAGTGAGGGCCACAGGACGATAATCATTCAGGCTAGTGGTGGGCGACTTCTTTGACACTGGAATGATTGTGGCTGATTTTAGGCAGGACGGGATGACTGCTTGGGCCAGGGAGAGATTGAAAATTCTGGTAAAGATGTGGGCAAGCTGGTGGGCACATGATCTGAGCACGTTACCAGGTACACCGTCTGGGCCAGCAGCCTTCCTGGGGTTCACTGCCAGAAACATCCGTCTAACATCGTGTTCCCTCGCAGTAAGTAGAGTGGTGCAGGAACCAGAAGGGGATGGAGGCAGGGCTGGACTGGTACGGGGGTCAGATGAGGGTGGAGGTGGGGCTGGAGCAGATGAGTGCTGTTGTTGTGATGTTTCAAAGCGAGCAATGAAGCAATTTAGCTCTTCTGCCAGAATCGCACTCAGGTCTCCTGTTGTCGCCTCACGGCCTCTGTAGTTCGTGATGTTCTGTATGCCCTGCCACACCTCCCGTTTATTTTTGCTGGACAGGTGGGACTCTATGCTCCTCTTATAGACCGCCTTTGCTTCCTTAATACCACCTTTCAGATTGGCACGAGCAGCTCTGTACAGAGCTCTATTACCAGACCTGAAGGCAGCGTCGCGGGCTTTGAGGAGTGTGACCTGTTTGGTCATCCATGGTTTCTGGTTTTGGAAAACCCGGATGTTTTTTCCCACAGTCACATTTCCGATACAGAACTTGATGTAGTCCAGTACCGTTCCTGTTAATGTTTCTAGCTCTTGATGTTCAAACAAATCCCAGTCTGTCTGTTCGAAGCAGTCCTGTAGTTTGCAGAATGCATCATCAGGCCAGGTGGTAACAGTCTTTATAGTGGTCGTGACACTGCGTCTGAGGGGGGTGTAGGCAGGGGAGAGCAGGAGGGAGAGATGGTCTGATTGGCCGAGGTGGGGGAGAGGTATGGCTCTATACGCGTGCTTAATGTTGGAGTAAACATGATCCAGAGTGTTCACCCCTCTAGTAAAACACTTAACATGCTGATAGAATTTCGGGAATACAGTCTTCAAGTTCGCCTTATTAAAGTCTCCTGCAATTATGTGAACACCGTCAGGGTAAGCCCGCTGCTGTTCGTTTATGGTGTTCAACAGGAGAGAGAGCGCCGTGTTCACATTGGCGTTGGGTGGAATATACACAGCCGTGATAATCACTACTGTTAGCTCTCTGGGTAGAAAAAAGGTCCGACATCTTACAGACATGTACTCGAGTTCAGGGGAACAATGTTTATCTATCATTGTTCCGTTGTTACACCAATTCTCATGCACATACATACAGAGCCCCCCCCCTCTGCTCTTACCGGAGTCCTCAGTCCTGTCCCAGCGAAGCATAGTACGACCTGCTAGCTGCATGCTAGCATCGGGTATCCTCGGATGAAGCCAGGTTTCAGTGATAATCAAAACACAGCAGTCACGAACATAGCGATTTCCAGCTAGTTGTAATTCCAAGTTGTCGATTTTATTCACTAGGGATCTGGCATTGGAGAGAAACAGGCTCGGTAAAGGTGGCTTGTGTGGTTGTTTTCTTAGCCTTAGCATAATACCGGACCTTTTGCTTCCTCTCCCTCCTCCTTGTGCGCCGCCTTCTGGACCCGACAACAATCCACGGAGAGCCCGGCAATCTCATTATGTCGTCTGGGATGTTGTGCGTGTGATGAAACATTCTCGAAATAGGTATGCGGTGTTGGTCCCCAATATCCATAAGGTTCTGACTTGTATAGCAGATGTTCGTGGAACCGATAATGCTCAAACAAGTAATAAAGAAATAATACAAAAACAACAAAAGAGAGCTCTGGAAAGGAGAGCCGTGAGCCGCAGCAACTGTGTGCGCTGCCATTTATACTTCCGGTTAGTAAAAAAAAACTACTAGTGTTCCATTTGAGATGATACTACCCTTCTAAAATTCATACACTAGACCAGGGGTGTCCAATCTTACCCGCAAAGTGCCGGTGTGGGTGCAGGTCAAACAGGAGCCACACCTGATTCCACCCGTTTAATCAGTTGATCTTGAGCTTTCAGTAGAATCAGGTGTGGCTTCTGCTTGGTTGGAATGAAAACCTGCTCCCACACCGGCCCTTTGCGGATAAGATCGAACACCTCCGCTCTAGACTGTGGAGTACATAGTATTTCATTTGGGACACAACTTTGGTGTGTACTTTGCCATTTTTCCGATGCGTGTTTTCAGAACAGAAGTAACAAGATAAAACTGAAGAATAAATAAAAAGAAAACTGAAATAAATAAATTCTTATTTTATAAAATAAGACTGTTTACAATTGGCCCTTTTAACACTTGACATTTTCACAAAGCAGCTTTATAATGAGTCTTTATTGATCACATGTACATTACAGCACAGTGAAATTCTTTTACTCCAGCATGTCAGGAAGTTGGGGTCAGAGTGCAGGGTCAGCCATGATACAGCGCTCCTGGAGCAGAGTGTATTAAGGGCCTTGCTCAAGGGCCCAACAGTGGCAGCTTGGCAGTGGCTTGAACCCCCGACCTTCTGATTAATAACCCACATCCTTAACCACCAAGCCACCACTGCCCCTAATGTTTACAGAAGTAACCATTTAATAGACAACTACATGGTGTTCAAATTCTTTGCTTGGTTTCCCCCATGAGGCACATTGTTTTTACAACTTTTCAAGTAGAATTGGCTTGGCCTGGCCTGAGAGACATTGTGTTTTTATATACAGCAAAAAATAAAATAAATAAAATAAATACAAAACTGTCTGACTGATGACATGGTTTCAATTCAATGCCCGTAGAGAGATTTGGTGTATATGTTTTGTGTCGTTGATTGGCTCACCTTATCGGCCAGATAAAAGAAATACTGGCTGATTGCCAATCATATTTAGGCAAAAAAAGTGGCTGATTTCAAACTATTCCCAGTAAATTCTCCTATGCTTATAAACATTTTGGATTGTAACAAAGTTAAGATATGATGCAGAACATGCAATGTTTTAAACATTTATGAGCAAATTATAAGAAAAATTGTTTTATTAAAACTAAAACTCTTCAATCTCTGGAACTTGTACCTTCATTTTCTCACCAACAGATTTGCTGCATAAATTCTTTGCCTTGTTAAGGTTGTCTGCAATGAAGCGACCTGGAAGAAAAAGAAGATATTTCATATGGTACATGTTGGTTCATTACGGGTTTAGTGACTTGGAAGGGTTCTTATTTGTCCTGAACTTTACATCTCTGAGAAAGAAAGAAACAAAGAAAGGCAATGATCATACAGATGACTAGTGAAACTTTGCCTAAAAAATTGCAATACAGCAGGTATTCTTATTATTTATTCTGTAAATAATTTACACACAAAGGTTGGTTCCGAGCCACACTTTTGCTATTGCTGGGTCAGCCTTTACTTTTCATGACACAGTAGATTTACTGTCTTCTCTGTGAAAACCTTAAATAAACACTTCAGCATTTGAAAATGGAAAGAAATCAATTTTGTGCCAAGCTGCTGCAAATGACTTTAAAGTCAACAGATTTCACCCTTTCAGATGTTTGAAGACACGTAACAAATACGAACACTTTAAAAGCATTTAAAACCATTTTAAGTAATTATTGATTTGCTATGCCACTACATTTAATCTACATTTACATCTAATTGGGAATCAGGTAAAGTATTAGACTACAGATGAAACTGTGAGCAGTGACCAGCAGCAAATCCTACGAGCACTACACCACAAACACTACATCTACATTACACACACACACACACACACACACACACACACACACACACACACCCGTGTCGTCCATTCAGAGGGATTGCATCAGACTGGTTCTAGAGCGGTGATGACGTCATACTGGGACAAGAACACTTCCTACACAATGTACACGTGTCTTTGATCAAGTAACCTTGTAATAGTAGCGGAAGTGCAGTGTAACCAAGTAAATCTAATTAGGAAAAATTAACAATATAGGACTGCTAACAGGCTAAATCGGTGTTGCTGCGAATCTGACCAGTCAAATAAACGGTTAGCATGCTAGCCTGGAACATCTTAACAGTTAATTATAAACACCCAACAATAATTTATCATTCATTCGCAACCATTTTCATGAAGCACATACACCACCTGTCATACTGTATACACCACCTGTCATTATACTGTAACTATCTTACAACTAAAAACATTGTAACTAATTCTCGATACCGTATGGGGATGTAGCATCGACTAGCTCTGTTAGCAAGTAACCGCAACACTCACATTTCCGCCATTCCTTATCTGCTTCAACGAGTTTATCCACCAAGGACACATCTTTAAACCTTTTCCGTTGCGTCTCTCTCACAATTTCTGGATCGCCGCCTTTATCTGTCCGGAACAGGTCTAGGTCAAGAACCATGATGCCGCGCTGCTTGTGTACACAGACGGTGTTAGGAAAGCGAGCACACAGGACTCCGCAGTGGAGGGGACTGATTCAGTCCGCCCTGTCAGCCACGGGCTGGTTTACAAATGACGTACTCCTTCACATTTAGTGCACTATATCGGGCGAAGGAGCCGTTATTCCATACCCTATGTAGTACACTTATATAGGCTGTAGGGACTCTAATAAAGTCGGCGTGACGTTGAATGTTCGCTATTGGCGGATATGAGGACATTAAGGGACCGTCTCTAAAGTTACATACTACATTGTTAAACACGTTTCTAACTTCACTAGCATATGAAGGGAATGACTTACAGTCATATAACCAACTGTAAAGTGTTTATCTAGGTGTCAGGTATGACACACACCTTTAGATATGTGATATTTACAGACCCCCCCCCCCCCCCCCCCCCTTTGGAGTGGCATATTGCTTGGTTACCTGAGCAGATTCTCCAAAAAGAATAGTAAAGCAATAAAAACAAGGGAAACAAATTGCCATGTGGAGCAGTGGTTCTCAATAGTGAAGAATCACATGTTACGCAGAAAAAGGTTCCTGCGGCCTGCAGATTTCATTACAAAGATGTTTAACTCTCTGCAAGGAAGGTACACACAGCATCAGATGATGCATAATCCTGATAGTCTGTCTCAAGGAACATCTCCAAAGCAACAGACCATTGACCAACAAGAAGAGCAATGGGCCAAGAGATCACAAACTCAAAGACCAGCAAAGCATCGTTCAAAGTATTTTGATCCACCAGAAGCAGTGCCCCCACCAAAAAGACACAAGACAGAGCAAACATCTGAGGATCATTCAGAGGACACATCAGCCCACTTATTATGCAGTTCTCGATCATGTCATAAAGCTTTTTTTCACATTAACTCATACCACCTTTTATATTATATTCAAATATCCCATTGCAGATCCAAGCTCTGTGGTCTAAGAAAGCATGCGAGATAGTCATTGCCGTCACATAGTCAAAGGACAAAAAAAGGTCTTATATCCTGCATCATTCAGAGCTGAAAACACTCCAGACACATAAATGGCAGGTGGGGGAGGCAAGAAAAATGATTCATACCTTTGGGAAATGCATTGCTCTTATGACAATTGAAAAATAATCTGTGAACATAGAGGTGAAAAACATATTTAAAAAAATATTAAAACATATTAACTTACGTAAAAATGACAATGTTAAGCCATTGTTGAGTATATTGAATCAATGTTAATGAAACACTGGATGAGGTAACTATAATTTATTTTTTATCTTTTGTTCTTAGACAATCCAGTGCTATTTTCAAGTGGTGGTGAATAATTTTTATACTAGATCACTACACAGCAAGTGTTATACTTCATGGAGAACGAGATGCAGTACGGAGAAGCAGTCTCTCAAAGTATAAGATTATATTTATCTTTAATTATCTTTAATAATTGAATTGAATTGAATTTTATTTGTATAGCGCTTTTAACAATGGACATTGTCTCAAAGCAGCTTTACAGAAACAAACACAGCATACAGATTTTAAGTGTGTGAATTTATCCATAATAGTTTAAGAGAGTTACATAACAATGAAATGTCATAAGTGTTTTATTTTATTACATTTTTAAAATTTCAGGTGGACTTTGATGACTATGAGGGAATGATAAGTTTCCTGAATGTCAACGGGAATCATTGAATATTTTTGGTGAACACATTTTATAGTCCTTTTTTAATATACATGAGACACTGTTATATTACTTTCTTCTATAGAGAATGTTCATAATTTGGTTGGCTTGAAAAATCACATTGAATAAATGTTCAGATGAGCACGGACTATTCAAACACCAACCATCAAAACTCAAATATAAACTAACCCGTGCTGCGGGGGTTTCCTCCGGGTACTCCGGCTTCCTCCCCCAGTCCTAAGACATGCATGGTAGGCTGATCGGCGTGTCCAAAG
Organism: Ictalurus punctatus; assembly: GCF_001660625.3. Taxonomy (NCBI): domain Eukaryota; kingdom Metazoa; phylum Chordata; class Actinopteri; order Siluriformes; family Ictaluridae; genus Ictalurus; species Ictalurus punctatus. Next base: position 134,152 of record NC_030430.2, on the reverse strand, counting down.
TGTCCGTAGTGTATGAATGGGTGTGTGAGTGTGTATGTGATTGTGCCCTGTGATGGACTGGCACCCTGTCCAGGGTGTCCCCCGCCTTGTGCCCCATGCTCCCTGGGATAGACTCCAGGTTTCCCATGACCCTGAAAAGGATAAAGCGGTATAGAAGATGGATGGATGGATGGATGGATGGACTAACCCATACAAGGCCATATGCTTTTCACTGTGTCTACACCACACACAAGAGTCTTTAATAGTTAAATGTATGAATGAATGAATTCATCCATCCATCCATCCATAATTTTAACTTTCAGACGAGACTTTTTCAAATCAACCTCAAATGTTTTCTACAAAACTTTGTTTTGTAGTTTCATTCTAGTTTCATCTATTTTTATCTTGCACAATATCTCCATGCAGCATCCAGCCAGGTGTTTGTTGTAGACCCAGCAGGACATGATGAAGAAGCAAAATCCATGCATGCAGCCACTAGATTTCAGTAATATTTTTAGCTTGTTATAAAGTGTACTTACAAAGATGGGTTACAAATTAGAAAGAAAGCATGACTGTGTGAAGAGGCCCACTTCTTTTTGATGTGTTTTCTTGTCACGGGGTATTGAACGGTGAATTATATGCTGTGTCCTTGTGTCCTTTTCTATCACCGGATCTTTAGTAAATTAAACAAAAAATTAGATTTAGGACCAAACTGTCAGCGCTCTCCAGTATCATCTCGAAAATGTAAAAATTTAGAAATATATTTTGAAAAAATGACGTTCTATCCCTCCTGTTGGTGTTCCAGAGGCTTGGCATAGCTCTTGCAGATCTCTCGATCGTTAATGATTATTTTCCTAAGAATAAAATGACAGGCTTTGAGTCTTTTACATTGTGTAAGTATACTAGTCTTCTCATAAGGTTTTTTTTTAAATGCTGTCAAATCCTTACAATAATTTTACTTATTAACTTTTACTATAAGTAGCAAGCCATTCACAATAATTGTTAAGTGTAAAGTGAGTGAGATATTTAAAGACAATAATTACCATATACTACATATATAGGAAATTAGTAGTAATAGTAATAATGTTTTAATGCTTAATGTTATCCTGTCAATCATTTTGATTCACGTAACACACTTTTATCCCCAAAACATTTTGTGTTTTAAGCACTAAAGGAAAACGGATAATGTTGCCTTTCTAATAATATCATTATATTTATATGGCCTGTAAAGAGAACGGAGAGCACAATGCAGAACATTCATTTAAATTGACTAACAAAGTGGGTCTCTTAAATAGAAACAAGATTCACAACAACATTTATTGTTTGGAATTTGTACTAACATTTGGTAAAAATATGGTTAAAAAGATTAACCTTAAAGTAGTTTAAATTACAAGAATGTGTTTTTATTGGTTTTGAGGCCTTTTTTTGCTTTATTGGGGTAGGGATAGTAGAGAATTGACAAGGAAATATAGGATAGAAGAGTGGGGGTGTGATCGGGAAACAAACCCTTCACTGTACGAGAGAAGCAATTGATTTTCAATTCAATTCAATTCAATTCAATTTTATTTGTATAGCGCTTTTTACAATAGACATTGTCTCAAAGCAGCTTTACAGAAATATCAACACGGTATACAGATATTAAAGGTGTGAATTTATCCAAACTGAGCAAGCCACTGAGTGGCGACGGTGGCAAGGAAAAACTCCCTAAGATGTTTTAAGAGGAAGAAACCTTGAGAGGACCCCGACTCAGAAGGGAACCCGTCCTCATCTGGGTAACAACAGATATTGTGAAAGAGTTCATTATAGATTTATATGAAGTCTGTATGGCGTTAGGAGCAGCCGTAGTCCCAGCAGTCTGGAATTAAAGAAGATTTGAGCTCCATCCAGAGGCAGAAAGGATCTGGATCTCTAGTATCTCCATAAATTCGTGTGGGGCTCGGCGAAAGGAGAGAGGGAGAAAAAAGATAATTATGACTGCGAAGTAGTAGAACAGAATCTAGTCAGGGTAGGCGTGAGTAAACAAATACGTTTTCAGCCTAGACTTAAACACTGAGACTGTGTCTGAGTCCCGAACACTAATAGGAAGACTGTTCCATAACTGTGGGGCTCTATAAGAGAAAGCTCTTCCCCCTGCTGTAGCCTTTACTATTCGAGGTACCGTCAAGTAGCCTGCATCTTTTGACCTAAGTAGGCGTGGCGTTTCATATAAAACCAAAAGGTCGCTTAGATATTGTGGCGCGAGACCATTTAGTGCTTTATAGGTTAATAAAAGTATTTTATAATTAATGTGAGATTTCACTGGGAGCCAATGCAGTATTGATAATATCGGTGTGATATGGTCGTATCTTCTAGTTCTAGTTAGGACTCTAGCAGCTGCATTCTGGACTAACTGGAGCTTATTTATATTCCTACTGGAACATCCAGACAGTAAGACATTACAGTAATCTATTCTAGAGATGACGAAAGCATGAACTAGTATTTCTGCATCATGTAGTGACATTATATTTCTTATCTTAGAAATATTTCTGAGATGAAAGAAGACTATCCTAGTAATATTATCTACATGAGCATCAAATGATAGGCTGGAGTCAATAATCACTCCAAGGTCTTTAACTGCTGCACATGATGAAACAGAAAGACCATCCAGAGTTACTGTGAGATCAGAAAGATTACTTCTAGCTACACGTGGTCCTAGTATAAGTACTTCTGTCTTATTGGAATTAAGTAGAAGGAAGTTAGTTAACATCCAATGTCTAACATCCTTTACACAATTTTCAACTTTACTAAGCTTCTGTCTGTCCTCTGGCTTCGCTGAAACATACAACTGTGTATCATCATTATAACAGTGGAAGCTAATTCCATGTTTACGAATAATTTGACCTAGGGGTAGCATATATAAAGTAAAGAGCAGTGGGCCTAAAACAGAACCCTGTGGAACTCCAAAAGTAACCTCAGTACGCATGGAGAAATCACCATTTACATCTACGAACTGATAACGATCGGTCAGATAAGACCTGAGCCAGGAGAGGACTGTTCCCTTAATACCAACAACATTTTCTAATCTATCAAGGAGAATAGTGTGATCTATAGTATCAAAAGCTGCACTAAGGTCGAGTAACACAAGCAGCGAGACACAACCCTGATTGTAAGTCAGTAGAAGGTCATTTACTACTTTAACTAACGCTGTCTCTGTGCTATGATGAGGTCTAAATCCTGACTGATACATTTCATGAATGTTATTCCTATGTAAGTACGAGCATAACTGCTGTGCTACAACCTTTTCTAATATCTTGGAGATGAAGGGGAGATTTGATATTGGTCTATAGCTGGACCAAATCCAGTGTACTAGTGGTGATGGGACTTGCAGACACTGAAGTTTCTTGATTATCTGATGACGCTGAATTGAGTTAAAGGCAAATGTAAAGTCAATGAAAAGAAGTCTGGCATAGCACACTCCTTCTCAGAAATCTGCTTGCAGCCGTGGATAGCTTCCTTTTCTGCTCTGTCCAGGTATTTCATACATTCTCTACCCCTAGCCAGTTCAGGTATTTCATGTGTTCCAGCTCAAGCACACCTGGAAGCCCTTGATTAGTTGCATCAACAGTGCTTGAGACAACACCTGTTCTGCATATCTGTGCTGTTGTGAGGGATTCTGTTCAGGGGGTTGAATAATTTTGAAACTGGAGAAATCATTATAAGTTGCATTTTCAGTTGAATTTGGGGAAACCACTTGAAGCATTCATTGTGTCGAACTATTTCAATTGCTTTTGTTTTGATTTGTTCATTGCAAACAGCTGGAAGTCTGTAAATTTTGACAATAAACCTCATTTGCAGTATGGATTGAATAATTTTGATTGCAACTCTATCTATCTATCTATCTATCTCAAACTGACTTTTATTATTAATAGGCTTCTTAAACATGCACTATCAGTATTTAAAAATGAATGAGCTTTGGTAAAAGAATTCTGACCTGGAGCACAAGAAAAGCTAAAAGATGGGGTTGAAAACAGAAAAATCCATTTCCACAATGAAAAAAACTTTATGCACATTTCATGTACATTATTATGTACATTACAATATTATATTAGGGACGTCTCAGCATTCATTAACCAAGAAAAATAAGCCAAAACTATGCTTGACAAGTATAAGTTTTCACAATTCCTTACGACAATGAATAATTTCCCGTCTATCTATCGAGATTGTAACTGTCTTCAACCTCATCTTTTAGCTTTTCTTGTGCTCCAGGTCAGAATTCTGTTAACAAAGCTCGTTCATTTTTAAATACTGAAAAAAATTTGAAATATTGCATCTTTAAGTACTAATATTTAAATACTAATCATTGTATCAAAATGGAACAAAATTGGCAAATACAAATCAAATAGTGAGACACTGGTACTCAGTCTGCTTTCTATATTTTATTAGCAATAATAAAAGGATAGATATACTCCAAAACAGACAATTACAAAGATAGTCTAATTATAAGATAATCATTTATAGATCCGGTAAAACATTTACAGTTACAGTGGTAAAAACATTTATGTGATGATGATGATAATAATAATAATAATAATCATAACAATAATAACCGTAGTAGATATATAATAGCTAATAATAATATATTTATAATAGCTAATAATAATAATAATAACAATAATAATAATCATAATCATAGTAGATATATAATAGCTAATAACAATATATTTATAATAGCTAATAATAATAATAATAATAACAATAATAATAATAATAATAATAATAATAATAATAATAATAATAATAATAATAATAATGGAACACGGTTTCCACATGAAGTCTGCCATTTGGGACAGGGCCCTAGTTGTCAGTTAGTTAGTTAACAGCTGGATGAAATTTGTTTAATGACTTCCTATCAATAGGTGGCATCTTTGAGCGAACAAAATACACCTTAAAGTTGTTGCTCTTTCCGAAATACACCGTTTTCTTCTCCTCGAAAAAAGAAGTTTCGCCAAACACAAAACTAGCAAGAAGTACATTTTACGCCAGGTTTACCTCAGGAGTCAGCCTGAGGACACTGATAGGAAAACCCGCGAAAATGTTTTTTTTTTTTAAATAAATCTACTTTAAAAATAAACAAACAAACAAACAAACAAACAAAAGAATGTGACAGTAGTGTTTTTTATTCTTTTGTATTTTTAAATATAATAAATCTATTTATTAAATATAATAAATAAGCATAATAGTAAATAAACATGACAAGCAATTGTTCTTGGTCTCTAACAAGTAATACAATAAACGTGACAAATGAACAGATGAGAGTGTACTCTGTCGCATGGTATTTACGTCAACGTCAGCGTGTACTCTGTCGCATGATATTTACGTCAGCGTCCGAATTCGCTCACTTATTTTCCTTCACTACTTCCCCAAATAGTGGACTCAAATGACATTCGCTATATAAGGAATTGTGAAGGAGTGAGCGATTTAAGACATAGTTTAAGATTCACAATATGTCAGTCGCTCAGCGGAAACGAGCTTGTCATAAGCTTGTCGGTTTGGAGAAAACCGTATTATAAATGAAAATCTCGATTATGGTTAATTTAGTTTAGAATATAAACTAAAACTTATTAATGTTGCCCGGACCAATATGGTGGTAACGTTGACGTACTATACAGCGGTCAATGCGGCGTCTATTTATATGTATATGGTCGGTGTCCTAAAGTATGTCGACCACGACCCAGAATGCAATGCGCCGTGACGTCGATTCCCGAACTCTATTGGACAATCTTACGGCTATGAATGCTATGTGGAGAGTAGCGATGTCGGAGGAGGTTGGGAAGAAGATGCAGGCGGTGGTGGACCGGGTAAATCTGGCGGTTACCCGACGCCCAAAGGTTAGTTTAAAAAATTTTTTTATCCAGAACAGTGGGAGAAAACCCTTCGGGCTGAAATGCGCTGTGGAACTTTGCCCCATGTTGTCAGTCAGTGAGCTGCTGGTTGGGTTATGTAAGTGTTCAACCCTTTACACACAGTCGCTAAAGAGAAGGAGCCATTAATTCAGTAAGGTAATGTCGGCATGCACGATTAATACTAAGACTTATGGGCTCGTGTATATAAATTGTAATATTTAGCATGGTATTCACATATTAAAGTCGACGTTCAGAGCGTTTGTACGAGTCTCTGTGATGTCATGATACGGTACCCGGCGGATTTTGTAGATATGCTTGTTTATTATTTTTTTTAGAAGAGTTTATCGTTTCTGGAATAACAATAAGAAATGTTCTCATACTGTGCTTATCCAATTTGTACTGAACCAGACGGTCTCTATAACAAACACTTTGCAAAAAAAAAAAAGAAAAGAAAAGAAGCATTTTTACTATTGGTCTCAGACTTTTGAACACTGCTGTATATTGCCACAAATGGCAGGTTATGTGTCTCTTTTGGAATGAAGAGCCAGTTGAGGAGTGCGACCCAGAGACACCATGACACACTCTGGGACTGCTGAGTTTTGCTGCTGATCACTTAGTAAAAACATTGGGAGAGCTTCATACCTTGTAGATGCAAAGAGTATTCTTTGAAGGGAAACCTGTGGCGTGTTCCTTGCTATCCCCAGTATTCTCTCTCATCAGAAGACGTAGGGAGCTCCCCTGTGTAAACGGATAGACCCACAAGGTGGTCATTGTCTTGGTGTACAGGTCAGCCAACCCCTGCTATAACCTGCCACTCTATGAGGAGTGTCTCCTCCTCAGGGCCATTATCAGGGTCAGGAGCCTAGCTAAAGACAGGACAAGGTTGACTAACCCAGTCCCATGTAGAGTGATTTACAGTAATTATTGTGAGGAGAAATAAAACGATGATTAACAGTCTCCCTGGGTCCCATTTATCAACCATACATGTGCATAAACCATTTATATGCACAGGTCTACACACACAATGTGATTTATGAAGTTCTTCTTGTGTTTGAGGATTTCCACACACTCCTGACCATGTGTATACATGCGTAAGAAGGTAAATTGAGGAGGCACTCAACACACCTATTGTCAATCATTTCAGTATAATTGACAGTGTAAATACTGATTTCATTGCTCACAACAAGATACAGAAAAGTGACACAAAATTCTAAGATTGGGACGATGCTTTACTTGTAGATTTGGCATACAGGGCTTTCGAAAGGAAGGAAAGTATTTTTTAAGGAGTGCTGGAAACTTTGAAACTTAGCTGAAAAGTGGTTCATCATTCAGTGAGTATGATTTTAGTCCATCACTATTTCAGGGTTTCAAGCCACAGGCAAATTTCAAGAAATATGAGACGGGTCTGGCATTTCCCACCCATGAGTCCAATAATGACCGTGTCTTCCCAAGGCTCAAAATTATGCACCTGAAATTTAATCTGTGCGACCTTAAAGTATATTTGGGCGCATTTATGCGAGTGTAAATAATTGTTGTGGTGTGACCTGTTTTCATTTCTTTACAAAATGTTCGCTAATTACTGCATGGTATGTGCCTTCCGTGAGCTGATACCACCGTTCTATCAAACATTACATAACCAATTAAACTTCATCTTTACATTCTTAACTTTAATGCAGAGTTTAAATTGGTTAATATTAGCTATCAATCACTCCCTATCACTGCACTCCATTGTCATGTGACAGGGAGCTAACTAACATGCTAAATGTAAAGAGCTGAAGAGAGAAGATGAAAAGAACACAGAGATTTCTTTTGTAAGTCGCCTAAAATTACAGATAATGTAATTCCTGTAGTTGATGATGGCGATTATTTGGTGAATGTGGATCCACCAGTGGAAAAAAGGCTTACAGTTTTCAGAGAGAGTGGCTGAAAGACTTCGAGTGGCTCTGCTATGAAAATGGCTCAATGCACTGTGTTCACTGTAAAGCCTGTGGGACAGAGGTTGCAGGTAACACTGTGTTTGTCACCGAATGCACACATTTTAAGCACGAGATTAATTATTGGTTGATTAAACCTGGGGAGAGTGCCAAGCACAAGAAATTCCAGGACAAGTGCGTGCCAAAGAATTCAGGATCAGGTTTGATTGTTGAAGCTTTTAATCATCATGGTTCTGCCAGCCGGTCCGCTCAATTGGCAGAGCTGTATGTGAAATTTAACTGCACCACCATCATGTTACTGACCTGTTGCCGAACCTAATTAGTTGCAAAATGTTCCTCCAGTTGTTTCTTTTTAGTAACACTTACTTTTCCAACCTTTTGTTGCCCCGTCCCAAGTTTTCTGAGACGTTGTGGCCATCAAATTCAAAATTACCTTATTTTTTTCTTAAAATGGTAAATTTCCTTAGTTTAAACATGTGATATGTTTTCTATGTTCTATTGTGAATAACATATGGGTTTATAAGATTAGCAAATCATTGCATTCTGTTTTTATTTACATTTTACCCAGCATCCCAACTTTTTTGAAATTGAGGTTGTGTGTGTGTGTGTGTGTGTGTGTGTGTGTGTATATATATGTGTGTGTGTGTGTGTGTGTGTGTGTGTGTGTGTGTGTATATGTATATGTGTGTGTATATATATATATATATATATATATATATATATATATATATATATATATATATATATATACAGTATCTCACAAAAGTGAGTACACCCCTCACATTTTTGTAAATATTTGATGATATCTTTTGATGTGACAACACTGAAGAAATGACACTTTGCTACAATATAAAGTAGTGAGTGTACAGCTTGTATAACAGTGTAAATTTGCTGTCCCCTCAAAATAACTCAACACACAGCCATTAATGTCTAAACCGCTGGCAACAAAAGTGAATACACCCCTAAGTGAAAATGTCCAAATTGGGCCCAAAGTGTCAATATTTTGTGTGGCCACCATTATTTTCCAGCGCTGCCTTAACCCTCTTGGGCATGGAGTTCACCAGAGTTTCACAGGTTCCACTGGAGTCCTCTTCCACTCCTCCATGATGACATCACAGAGCTGGTGGATGTTAGAGACCTTGTGCTCCTCCACCTTCCGTTTGAGGATGCCCCACAGATGCTCAATAGGGTTTAGGTCTGGAGACATGCTTGGCCAGTCAATCACCTTCACCCTCAGCTTCTTTAGCAAGGCAGTGATCGTCTTGGAGGTGTGTTTGGGGTCGTTGAAGTTTAGTCTGAAGTTTATATTTGTAGCATTCAGTTTGTGGATTATATTTTAAATAAACAATAAAGGGGTACTGAAAATTTGCCCCCTATCCGATTAATTGATTAATCGATTATGAAAATACTCGTTAGTTGCAGCCCTTGTCAGTTTATTAAAAATGATTCCCAATTCTGCACCTATGTAATGGCAGCAAACAAAGTAACCCCTCCCTGCGAAGTTTTCCCATCTGACGCACAGAAAGCTGTTCGATATCACTTTGTTGACAGGACAAGGCTATGGCTGTGATATGACTTGTGCTTTCTTAATGTTGGAGAGTAGATTGGACAGAATCAAACTTGAACTCCTCTTCTGTTGGTGGACCATTTTGCTTATTTTAAGCAATAATATCTAGAAAGCAAAGCAAAATTATCTGCCAATAGAATAAGAAAATTAAACACTTAAAATTAGTAAAAAATATCTAGAAATAAGTTTAATAATTTTATATTTGGTTTAGTACAATCTTATAATAGGACATAATAGATAAATTGGACTATATTCAAGATATTCACTTGCTAAGAAGACATGCTTTTTTTTTTTTTTTTTGCAGTGTACGTCAACATAAAGAAACCACTCGTACCTCTCAAGCCATTTCCCTTTAATTAAAGCGGGGTGTTGATTTGCAAATGGGGTAATGAGAGAAACTCCGTCTCCTCTTTTGTTTTATTAATTTATTTATTAGGAATATTGCTATTTTAAAAATGGATTTTGTGCTACTATTTTGAAATGTTACTGGGAATCTCCTTCAAATAAACCCCATGTAAATGAAGCGTATACTATTCTGACACTCTGCACTAGCGTAGGAAAAGCTGTGTCAAGAAATGCAAGCTCACACTTGCCACTAGACGGGTGAGTCAGGTCAAGGAATTTTCCTTTGTTTTTCAGTCATTTACGTTAAAAATATATCACAGACATGATTAAAATGTTCAAATATTACAGTAGTCCTAAATTATAGATCTGAAATTCTAAAGAGAAAAGTCAGGGGATCGGAAGAGTAGGGCCCCACACAGAACCACTTTGATATAGCAAAAAGCCTGTTTGCATGGTTCAGTCCACTGGACCACAGACCTGGCGCGCCCCCTTTTTTTTTTGGTTAGGTCAGTCTGGTGATGTCTGAAAACTTGTGTACAAAATTATGATAATAGCCAACTGGCCCCAAGAACTGCGTCAACCCTTTTTTGGTCTTAGCTCCTGGGCAGGCCACAATCACTGCTGTCAATTTGGAGACACACCTGCCCATGGCCCAAGTGGAAGCCCAGATACCACACTTCTGCCCATCCAACTGCGGACTTCTTTGTTAGAGGAAGGAGAGGGATGAGAGAGCTGCCTGGACCAGGATCTGCTGTCAGGTGAACCTCCAACAGCTCAATGGCTTTGTCCAGGGACCCTGTGCCAGTGGCACTTAAACCATTCTGTTGTTCCTTCTGGGTTCTATGTGATGACCTGCTTCAGCACCACCAGCTCAGTGACATGTTCTACATCCTGCTACTCCTCCAGCAGCCACCGCCGACATCGGTCCTTCAGCTGCTGTGCATAGAGGCAGCCTGTCTCAAAGAGCTTCAGGGATTGGAAACTGCTGGGTGGCTTGGGTCATTCCCACACACACCACCCTTCCTTCCAATGACCAGGTGCTGTGCCTACGGCTTATGTGTGGAATACTGTATGCAGAGTCGAACCATGGAAGGCTGCTGGACCAGACATTCCTGGCAGAGTTCTCAGAGGATGTGCAGACCAGCTGGCAGATGTTGTCGCTGACTTCAACATCTCCCCGAGCAGTGCTGTTGTTCCAATATGCTTCAAGTCCACCGCCATTGTCCTCATGCCAAAGAAGTCTTCAGTGTCCTCTCTCAACGACTACTGTCTGGCGCATATATATATATATACATATATATACATATATATATATATATATATATATATATATATATATATATATATATATATATAGGCCTTTAAATGAGCCTGACCAAATATGATGTCGATCCGATGAAATCTCTAGGAGGAGTTTATTAAAGCACGAAGCCTGGAAATGGCAAAAACATAGCAAAAATTTAAGAGAAAAATCAAAATGGCTGACTGAGTTTAGGGCATGGGTTCAAGAGATGTTTTTGTATGTATTGGCATGTTACACACATTTCCTGAATTTCGTACGTGTAGGTAAATCATAGCGCGAGGCGCACATTGTTGAATTTTTGTAGGTGGCGCTATCTAGCCATTTTGCCATGCTCAATTCTGGAGCCCCTATCAGGTGTAAATTTTCACTGGTTCTGATGTGTCTTGAAACTTTGCAGAAAAGAATAATAATAAACAGAACAGATCCAATAGGGCTTCACACCAACAGTGCTTGGGCCCCAATAATAAATTAGGACTGTAGTTTTATTATTAGTGTTTTTGTGCATTCATAAAAAATAATGCGTAAATACTATTATATAATGTAAACTAGGGCTGCAACTAACGATTATTTTCATAATCGATTAGTTGGTAGATTATTTTTTTAGATTAATCGGATGGGGCGGGGCAAACTTTCAGTATGTTACAAACATAAACTTCAGACTAAAACTTCACACAACACACACACCCCAGAACATATATTATTCATTTAGGACTGTAGTTTAATTCGGTGCTTTTTGTGCATCCATAAAAATAATGCATAAATTCTATAAAAAATAATATCCGTATTATATATAAAATGTATTTTATAGTATTTATGCATTATTTTTTATGGATGCACAAAAAGCACAGAATTAAACTCCAGTCCTAAATGAATAATAAAACACTTTCACTGCACCGTGTGTCTCTGTGCCTCGCTGTCTTTAGACATATTTTATTTCTGATCATAGTGTTTTAATGAGACATTACAGATCTTACTCGCTACACTCTGTATCACTGCGTCTACACCGCGCGTGACCAGCAACGCGGCCTCGTTACTAACACGTCACTTCCGTTACAATAAACTACAGAATTTACACTGCAGGCGCGCAGATGCAACATATAATCACAATAAACTTAAATTAAACTAAACCTTTTAAGCAGCTTGCACCAGTTTCCCCTGACCCTTACATGCAGTGGAGTATTTTGGATATAAACACAAGTTTGTGCTCGTGCATCAGTTTGATTTCCAGAGTGTTTAAATGCCCCCCTGCCTTGGAGGACTTGGAGGTTACACACGTTCTTCCTCAGTCACGTGATGATTTCTCCTCCGTCTGATGGTGACGGTGCCATCTAATTGTGCTATGGTCAGTGTGGTAAATTGCACTTATTTTCTTCTTGCTATGAGAGAGAGCAGCTCACCTTTACTCAAAGAAAACCGTATCCGCCGCCACCTCCGTTTCAAGTATTGAGTGAATATACAACACACACGAATACCTCAGTGTTGCCAACTCTCGCGAAACAAATTCGCAACTGCAGCTTCAAAAACAAGCCTAAAATTATTATAGTCTGTTACGACCTCTGTGTAAACAAACTCAATAAATGAGCCTGAAACATTAAACTGGAACCACTCGCAGTTTGAAAATCAAATACAGAATTTCTTTAATAAAAAGAAATCAAACGTCAAAGCTGATGGGGAGGACAGGCACTCTCCACTCATCTCTGAGCACCTGTGAGCAGAATATAGTTGGAGAGATGAAAAAGGGCATGACAATAGAAACATATGTTTGTTTTTTTTGTGTTATAACTTGTAATAATTGTGGAAGGGCGAAATACATTACAGCACTGATATTGTGAGGCTGTGAGTAGACCGTGTCAGTGCATTGGGGAAAATAGCAACCGTAAATGTAAAAAACACCCACGACTTTTTCAAGAGATTTCAGAAAAAAAGAAGCCCAAAGACTGCGCAGAGGAACAGTGCCGAAGCATAACCCATGTATATTTATTTTTATAAAAACAACCACAACTCCACAAATAACTTGTAATTTTATGTTACAAACAGAGATGGCGATAGAGAAGCAAAAGTTCAGCACTGCAGCTTTAATATGTAATAAGTTCTCCAGGGTTCTGTGCAGCCACCAGAGTTCCTCCACACCAAACTTGTCAAACCATATCTTAATGGACCTCACTTTGTACGCAGGGGCACAAAACAAGCACTGTCATGCTGGAAGAGCCCTCCCCAAACTGCTGCCACAAAGTTGAAAGCATACAATTGTCTAAAATGTCTGTGTGCTGTAGCATTATTACCCTTCACTAAGGGGCCTTGCCCAAATCTCATGGACTGAATGGTGGCATAGGTGCCACTTTATGATACTGACATGTTTCAAGTCACTGAGCTCTTGTTTGTCTATTGAGATTGCATGGGTATGTGCTTTATTTTATATGGCTGACGCACCCACTCAATAATTAGGAGTGGTGTCCATGTACTTTTGTCCATATGCAGTGCTGTGAAAAAGTATTCTGTTTTTGTGCACATCTCATACTAAATAGTTTTAAACCTTCAAACCAAATACAACCTGAGTAAACACACAGTAAAGTTTTTATTATTATTATTTTACTTTTAACACCCATCACCCATGTGAAAAACTAATTGCTGCCTTAAACTTAAAATCTAGTTGTACCACCTTAAGAGCAAAAATTGCAACCAAACACTTCCGATAACTGAGATCAGTCTTTCACAACACTGTGGTGGAATTCTGGCCCACTCTTCTTTGCAGAACTGCTTTAGTTCAGCCACACTGGAAGGTTTTCGAGAATAAACTGCCCATTTAAGGTCCTGCCATAGAATCTCAGTGGGTTCAAGTCAGGAGTTTGGCTAGGCTGCTCCAAAACTTTAATTTAGCTTTTTTTGAGCGATTCAGAGGTGGACTTATTCCTGTGCTTTGGATAGTTGTCTTACTGCATAATCCAGTTGTTCTTGAGTTTGGACTGAATACCGGACATACTCCTTTAGGATTTTCTGGTAGAGAGTAGAATTCATGTTTCCATATATTATTGCAAGTTGCCCAGGCCCTGAAGCAGCAAAGCATCTCCTCACCATCACATTGCCACCACCATGCTTGACCTATGATGTTCTTTTTGTGGAGTTCGGTGTTTGGTTTACCTAACCAGACGTGTGGCCAGATATAAGGGGACCCCTGTCTTCCAAGCAGTTCCACTTTCTCCTCAATCCACAGAACATTCTCCCAAAAGCTTTGAGGATTATCAAGGTGTTTTGGAAAAAATCAGACAAAGTTCTTCAAGGTTAGCAGTGGTTTTCACCTTGCCACTCTTCCATGGAGCCATTTTTGCCCAGTGTCTTTCTGATAGTGGAGTCATGAACCACTATCTTTAATCCACTATCATAATCCACTATCTTAACCACTACCTTTATTTGATGCAAGCGAGGCCTGTAGGTCCTTTGATGTTGTCCTTGGCTCTTTTGTGACTTCCTGGATGAGTAGCTGCTGTGCTCTTGGAGGAATTTTGGAAGGTCGGCCACTTCTGGGAAGGTTCACTACTGTGCTGAGTTTTTCCATTTGGAGATAAAGGCTCTCATTGTGATTCTTTGGAGTTCCAGAGCCTTTGAAATACCTTTGTAACCCTTCCCAGACTGATGTATTTCAATCACCTTCTTACTCATCATTTCTGGAATTTCTTTCAATTTTGGCATAGTGTGTTACTGGGTAAGAACTTTTTAACCAACTTCATGCTGCTGTAAAAGTTCTATTTAAGTGTTGATGTGATTGAACAGGGTTTGCTGTAATCAGGTCTGGTTGTGTCTAGTCCAGCTGAACCCCATTATCAATGCGGTTTCATAGATTTGGGGAATTAGTAACTATGGTGGCAAATACATTTTCACACAGGACCAGCTGGTATTGGATAACTTTTTGTTTGAATAAATATCATTTAAAAACTATTTTTTTTGTTTTCATTTCTGAAACAATTTAGTATGAGATGTACACAAAAACAGAAGCAATCAGGATGGGGGCAAATACTGTTTTACAGTGCTCTAATGTAGATTTCGATCCCTAATGAACAAGCCAGGATTGCACCAGTGGCAAGGAAAAACTCCCTAAGTCGATATTAAAATGAGAGATTGACGGGAACCAGACTTAAAAGGGAAATAATGCTCTTCTGGGTGACACCAGCTGATACAATTATAAGTCATTATTCTTCCATATCTTTATGCTATAAAGTCAAACAGTACTGAATGTATTGAAATGATCTTCAGTATGAGCATCAATGTTTTTTTTGTTTTTTTTTCTTTTCTTTTCAGTAATGTTAAGCTCTAAATATATAGGATCCAAGAGAACTCAACCACTGAACAATGGATGAGACTTGGGCAGTAAATGTGATCTTTAGGCTCCAAGAGAGACCATCCACAGTAATCTTTATGGTATTCATGTGGCAGCAGAAGTAAATCATCATAACAACCAAGCCGATCCCGCTTTATAGGTCATTAGTAGTATTTTATAAATCAATGAAAAGTTTACTGGGAGCCAATGTAGTGTGGATAAGACTGGGGTGATGTGAACAATCTGGTTCTAATAAATATGCTGGCTGCTGCATTCTGGACTAACTGAAGATTGTCTATGCACCTACAGAAACATCCTGACTGCAAGGCTATACACATTTGTCCAACCTGGAGATAACATCATATTTTCCCCTATAATCAAAGACCGTACCAGAGCTCCTATTCAAAAATATTCACCACAGTATTGTTTCACATATAGATGAGTAAATGATTCATAATCCCATTATCCAGTGATACCCAAAAGAAGCTGGATTCCCTCATCAGTAGAGGCTTGTGACCATAGATTTGGGTGGGACAAGCCAACATTAATAAGGACATAGCCTCAAACAAAATTAAGTAGAGACATCATACTTGATTCATTCTACAGTGGCAAGAAAAAGTATGTGAACTTTTTGGAATTTCATGGTTTTCTGCATAAATTTGTCATAAAATGTGATCTGATCTTCATCTATGTCAAGGGTATTGACAAATATAAATATAATATAAATATAAATATAATATAATGTGTCTAAAATAATAACTTAATTCTAATAATAATTTAATTCTCGTTACTCCTAAAAGTGAATAAGGAGAAATTTTAAATAAAAAAAATTCATTATAATTCCACTGAAAGACAAATGCTATTGTTTGTTTTTATATATATATATATATATATATATATATATATATATATATATATATATATATATATATATATATATATGAATGACATTTGGGTTTGAGCTCAAAAGATGAATATAAGATCAGATTTTCAGCTTTCATTTACTCATATTTACATCTAGATGTGTTAAACAATTTAGAACAAGGCACATTTTGTTTGAACCCTCACATTTTTTCAAGTCATCAATATTTTTGATAACTTTTTTTGACATTTCACATATTTTTGATATTTCACGTATTTTTGAAATATATATTGATCAATATATTTCAATATTAGAACGTGACTTACTGGTTTTTCTTGCTGCCCAGGTGTGTCCTGTTAAATTGATTATTTATAGGAGAAAGGTATCACAATCCAGGGGGGAAAGTATTTTAGTCCACATTCGGGGGACAACTGAAAAAAGCTGTAGTACAAGATGGAAAAGCAGAAATATGCAATGGTTTGGTGATGTCAGCTTGATGCAGTTATTGCAAGCAAGGGTTATGCAACCAAATATCTCTTCCATTACTTTTGCTTTCCTAGAAATTGTGTGGTCTGCCACAAAAGCTGTCATGTTTTAAGTTGTTTAATGCGTCTAGATGTAAATATCAGGAAATGAAAGCTGAAATTCTAATCTGTCGGCTCATATTCATCTTTTGATCTCAATCCCAAAAGTATTCAGTGTATAGAAAAAAGCAAAAGAATTGGCCTTGCTGTTCCGGTACTTTGGAAGGGCCTGTACCACTACATCTATAACCTAATCTACTTGTGGAAAAACATTAGCACAAATTTTACACAGTATGTTTACAATGGGAAATGCTGATTATCACTTTATATAACATTATTTGTCTCATCACCTGAGGTAAAAATCACTGACTGCATTTAAACGTGTCATCATCTTTTGACTTGACTGATCATTGTTCAAGAAATTAGCATTGGGGAAATAATCATTGCTTAAGCTCATGAGCTTTGCAGATATTTCGGTAGCTGCAATCTGATTACAAACTGAATTGAGTAGATCTATGTACATTTAGCAATGGCACATATCCAACAACTTCCAGATCATACCGTTCATTGTATGAGAAAAGCACACTTTGCTTGCAAAGATCATGTCAAGTAAGACACACATGCAATGGTAAAAACATCCGTCTTGCCTAAAGACTTGCCTAAAAACCTCACCAGCAGACAGCCTCAGCAATGGTAGAAAGTAACCTAAATTTTTTTTTAAAGTTGTTTTTATAAAATGTCATTTTTTATAGTAAAGATGTCAAGGTACATGTTATTGGCAGAAAAACTAATGGACAACTTGATTTTTTTTCCGTTTTATTTTTGGCTGTGTTTTCAGAATTTAGCTACTGGGTTTTCCCGGATCATCATGCAATTATAAAATAAGTTAACAAGAGTTTTATTATTGTGAAGCATGTTTTATATCTTCTTTTCAAAGGAGTATTTAGGAAAAAATGCACTGACCAGTTGATGTTGATGACATTTCATAAGGAACATGGTTCATGTAATTTTAAATGATCTTTCCCTATTTAACATTGCTTTTCATCTCTCCTCTGACAGACATTACCATGCATTGCACCTAGGTTAGTTGCTGTGAGTAAAACCAAGCCTCCAGACATGGTAGTTGAGGCTTATAAACATGGGCAGCGCAACTTTGGAGAGAACTATGTAAGTAAATTTAGAATGCCTAACTTGGTTATATATCACCTCTGTATTCTGCACTTTAATTCTCTAATGTATATATTTTGCACCTCCTCATAGGTAAATGAGCTTGTGGAGAAAGCTTCTCACCCTCTGGTATGTAGCCCTAATTGGAGATGGCTAATCTTGCTTAGCTAGAAATCTCAAACAATAAATGTCAGGAGATTTTAAGAGACTTCAAGTTTAACCTAACAAGTTTTTGAGTGTTCCTTATATCTGTATTCTTGTTAGAGCTCATGCCTGGCTCAATAAGACTACTAATGACCCTAATTATCTTTTTAGAATGTTTACTCATACTTTACTGTCTGATTTTTTTTTTTTATCTTAGATTTTGACATCATGCCCTGAAATTAAATGGCATTTCATCGGGCATCTACAGAAGGGCAATGTTAATAAACTTTTAGGTAAGCAGGTTAGATCTGTCTTAAAGCGTACATCATAAATTTTTTGATAGAAGTTCACTTCTTTGCCTTTAATCTCCTAAACAACCTGTCTTTAACTTGTTTAACATGTACATTTAAATTTATTCTATTATATATTGTGGTTTTTGAGTTTTGTCCTTTTCTAAATTGGCCTATAGGTGTTCCAAATCTTGACATGGTTGAGACAATCGACTCTGTAAAACTGGCTGACAAACTTAACAGCTCATGGCAGAAGTTACGATCTTCTAACACCCAGGGGTTAAAGGTCATGGTTCAGATCAACACCAGCGGCGAGGAAAGTGTGTGTTCATTTTACAAACAGCCTGTTATATTGTGTTTGTATTCACCTGTGTTTGTCTCACTGCATACTTCAAGTAACTTTGAGCCGTGTAGTAGATCATGTATGACAGCAGGAGTTCTAAAGAAGAAATGTATCTGAATAACACTCATATTTAAATTCCTATTTAAAAAGCTATTTCTGCATATGTACATGCATACTATTTCTTATAGCACAGTAGGTCCTTGATCCTTATTTATACCATCTATAAATAAGTTTATAGATGGTACATCACCCCATCTATAAACTTATTTAGTCGAAATGTGGCTTAAAAACTACTACATCCAGAAGTCCACAGTCAGATCCCTTCAGTGCCATGTGTCATGCTGTATTATAATCATCACAGAGTTAAAGTAAAAACCATTTTATCTTAATTTAAGAAGGACTCAGTTCTACATTCTGTAAAAACTGAATGCCTATTAAGGAAATACTTTGATTTTGATAATTGGTATCATTGCCAGCCCTATTGGGAAAACTGAGGTTATCTTGTCAAAGGACTTGTACATTTTTTGCTTCTTTACTTCAACTTAATATCATTCAGCCAGTAATGGTGTGTCTCTCAGATAACTTACTGATCAGTCTGAAGTGCTGACCTAGTGTTATCATGGCAAATTGTGTACCCCAGTGTTCCATGTATCACTGGAGTAAGTCTGTTTCAGATTGGTCAGTAGTATTCTTTTTCTGACATTCACAGCTGGAGAAGACACACATTTTCCTCAAGGAAGCACAATATGCTTCATTGTCATATAATATTTCATAACCCCAATATTAGTAATGAATCAGCGGTGTGGAACAGTAATCTTTGTTAACTTTATTTATTAGGTAAACATGGCCTGCATCCTGAGGAAACTGTTAATACAGTCAAGCACATTGTATACGATTGTCCTGCCCTGGTCTTCTCTGGACTCATGACTATTGGCCGTTATGGTTATGATCTCAGTGAAGGCCCCAATCCAGACTTCCAGGTACAGTTTTGTTTATATATATATATATATATATATATATATATATATACACACACACACACATACATACATATATATGTGTGTGTATATGTATAATTTTATAGGTGTGGGGGGGTGTGTGTGTGTGTACATATCTGCAATAAATATTTAAAATAGGCAAGCCAAACAGGAAGTGTATATGTGCATAAATATTACCTCAAACATCATAACATTTTCACACAAGTCCTAAAAGCAGACAAAGAAAACCCAGTTAAACAAATGAGATTAAAATATTATACTTGGTCATTTATTTATTGAGGAAAGTTATATTACAAATTAGCAAATTAAACTAGGATTAGCAGTTAATTCAAAGGTGAAATTAGAGTAAAGTGTTGTATCAATGTGATAAAGATCAGGAACAAGGGTCTATCAAAGTCTGATCTTCACAACATGTTTGTGGAAGTGGATCATGGAAAGGAGATTTCTGAGGACCTCAGAAAAAGAGTTGTTGATGCTCATCAGGCTGGAAAAGGTTACAAAATTATCTCTAAAGAGTTTGGACTCCACCAATCCACAGTCAGACAGATTGTGTACAGATGGAGTAAATTCAAGACCACTTGAATGGAGTGGAGACCAACAAAGATCACTCCAAGAGCAAAACATGTAGTAGTCTGCGAGATCACAAAGGAGCCAGGGTAGCTTCTAAACAACTAAAGACCTCTCACATTGGCTAATGTAAATGTTCATGAGTCCACCATCAGGAGAACACTGAACAACAGTGGTGTGCATGGCAGGATTGCAAGAAGAAAACCACTGCACTCCAAAAAGAACACTGCTGCCCCTCTGCAGTTTGCTAAAGTTCACGTGGACAAGCCAGAAGGCTACTGGAACAATATTTTGTGGATTGATGAGACCAAAATTACTTTTTTTTTTGTTTACATCAGAAGGTTTATATTTGAAGAAAAGAAAACGGTGCATTCCAGCATAAAAACCTGATCCCATCTATGAACCATGGTGACGGTAGTGTCATGGTTTGGGCCTGTTTTGGTGAATCTGGTACAGGAGTGCTTGCCATCATTGGCGGAACAATGAATTCTGAATTATACCAGTGATTTTTAAAGGAAAATGTCAGGACATCTGTGCATGAAGATCTGAAGAGAAAGTGGGTCATGCTGCAAGATAATGACCCTAATCACATGAGTCTTTCTACCAAAGAATAGTTAAAGAAGAATAAAATTTTGGAATGGGCAAGTCAGAGTTCTGACCTTAATCCAATAGAAATTTTGTTGAAGGGCCTGAATCAAGCAGTTCATGTGAGGAAACCCACCAACATCCCAAATAGCTGCTCTGTACTGAGGAACAGGTTAAAATTCTTCCAAGCCGATGTGCAGAACTGACCAACAGTTACCCCAAACGTTTAGTTTCAGTTATTGCTGCACAAAGGGGTCAATCCAGATACTGAAAGCAATGGTTCACATACTTTTGCCACTCACAGATATGTAATATTGGATAATTTTCCTCAATAAATAAATAAGCATAATTTTTTTTCATTTGTTTAATTGGGTTCTCTATCTACTTTTAGGATTTGTGTGAAAATGTTATTGTTTTAGGTAATATTTATGCAGAGATATAGAAAATTCTAAAGGGTTCACAAATTTTCAAGCACTGTGTGTGTGTGTATATAGCGATAAAGTATTCAATGTCAGCTTAAATATTTACATCAATATCAGGTTAACCATTTTGAGATTACAGCCCATTCATAAGGGAAAATACGCTGGCTTAATTTTCATATATTTAATTGTAATTCATGTCCATAATTGTTATTGCCACAATATTTTGATCTATAATTATATCTATATTTTTATTGATTTATATACACTCATCTTCCACTTTAATAGGAACACCTGATCATTTGTGCAGTTATTGAATCGGCCTGTCATGTGGCAGCAGCACAATGCATAAAATAATGCAGATCGAATATGAGGAACGAAATGTGATCTTTGTGACTTTAACCGTGGCATACTTGTAGGTACCAGATGGGCTGGTTTAAGTATTTCAGAAACTGTTGATCTCTTGGGATTTTCAGACACAACTAGTCTCTAGAGTTTACACAGAACGGTGTGGTTTTATCCTTCCACTTCTGCTCAATAAAGACAGACAGTAACAAAGATAAAATAACTGTTTTAATTAAACTCAAACACTATACTCACTCACGTGGGTTTTGTCAGTCCTCAGTGTGTCCCATAAAACAGGCTCCTACTGCAACAGCATATACAAGATTCGTTGCTACTGTCACAGGTGCGGAAACAAAACAAAAAAAAAACCCGTGTGCAGAGGGGTCTGCAGGCTGAAACACCTTGTTGATGTGAGAGATCAGAGGGTTGAAAAGGTATGAGGGGGGGCAAGTTTGAGTCTGACAGGCTGTGTAGGAGTAAACGAGATGTACATGTTCAGATGATATTCTCTGTCCGGTTCCTTTGTTTTTTCTTTTCAGTACCATAGATAAGCAAATGTATATGGTATGATAACCGTCAATTTTCATACCACGGTATACTTTGAAACCAGTATACCGCTGCAACCCTAATATATTTACACACTGCGCGCTTATAGAACTAATACTGGGTAGGGCCTCACTGCTTTCAAAACTCAATCATCGTGGCATGGATTCCACAAGATGTTGGAAGTAGGGATGTCACGAGAACCGATACTTCGGTACCAAGTCGGTACCAACATTGTTAAAACATGATGGTACTTGTTTTTCTGCAGTAGCTTGTTACTGTTGATAATGAAGGTACCGATGTTGCAATTCTTCCGGAACTGATGGGGGCAGCAAATATGCGTAAGAGTTTTAGTCGGTCCACAAGTGGTGAAGAAGAACGCCCACAAGCACACGGGAAAAACTACAAAAGATGGCGACAAGTTTAGCTCCGCCCCAACTCGTTCAGAGGCAGAGAGAGCTAAGCTTGTTGAGAGGAAAGGTAGCATCTATCATTCATTTCAAACAAAGCGAGGAAACACCTGGAATTTGGTGAAGCACCTGAAAGACGGTCCTATATTATGTTTGTTTGAGGCAGCTGCATTGTGGCGTGAAACCAGCTAACGTTATGCTCCATGTAATGTTAGCGATAGACAGTTATTTGTTAACGACGCGAACGCATTGCGATGTTATAAACTATCTCCGAATGTTCCACCGTGCATCGCCATTCAGCCCGGGGACTGTCAGATAAATGTAGCCTCATGTCACTAATAATTACTCACATGGTCAGGCTTTTAATAATTCTTTTTATCCTGCCACCTCATCAGTGAATTTAAACTAATGCTTGCATTCAGAGTATAAGGTGTGTGTGTGTGTGTGCACACATTTAGGAGTGCATTTTACCACTTGTTATTAGCACTTAGCACTGTTTTATTAGTCATTGTCAGACAGTGTTTGATAACTAAAATCTCTCTCTCTCTCTCTCTCTCTCTCTCTCTCTCTCTTTTTGCCAGTATTAGCCAGAGGAGGATGTCCTCCAGGAGTTTTTAATTTTATTTTTAAATGTTCATTTATTTGTTTATTTTTTTTTAAACCACACTGTGGTATCGACTTTGGTATTGAGTATCGTGTACTTTTGGTGGTATCAGTACAACTACTAGATTTTTGGTATCATGACATCCCTAGTTGGAAGCATTCCTTTGAGATTCTGGTCCATGTTGACATGATTGCATCATGCAATTCCTGCAGATTTTTTAGGTGTAGATGGGTAAATTAAGGTCATGCACCTGGTCAGCAACAATATTCAAATAGGCTGTGGCATTGATTGGCATTAATGGGCCCAAAGTGTGCCAAGAAAACATTCCCCACACCTCCACCAGCCTGTACACAAGGCAGGTTGGATCCATGGATTCATGCTGCTGGCACCAAATTCTGACCTTACCATCTGTGTGCCTCAGTCTTAAACTGTCCAGTTTTGGTCAGCCTGTGCCCACTGCAGCCACAGCTTTCTCTTCCTGGCTGACAGAAGTAGGACCCGATATGGTCTTCATATGTCTTCAAAGTTCAATGTTTTGTGCATTGTGAGGTCCTTTTTGGCTCATCACAATTATGCAGAATGGTTATCTGAGTTACTGCAGCCTTTCTGTCAGCTCGAACCAGTCTCCGTTGACCCCTCTCATCAACAAGGTGTTTCCGTCAGCAGAACTGTTTTTTTATTTTATTTATTTATTTATTTATATTTCACCATATTGAGTACACTCTAATGTCTGTTGTGCGTGAGAATCAGTTATAGAAATACTCAAACCACTTTTTATATTTATATATATATATATATAATATATATATATATATATATATATATATATATATATATATATATATATATATATATATATATATATATAAAATATATATATATATATATATATAAAATATATATAATATATATATATATATATATATATATAAGATAGATATTTGCACATATTATAATACACTGAGGCTTTGTTACCAAATCTGGTAAACACCTTTGCCCATATCTAAGCTAGTTGTGGGGACTGCCCGTTTAATCCAGAGACTTTGAATAATAAATGCCGCACTGTGTGTGTGCAAAAGTGAGATCTTGCATAACTTTGGGTTTAACCAAATATTTGATGAAGCATTGACATATGGATTGATGTTTAATACTCCTCCCAAATTTTCCCCTTAATCAAGTATAAATGTGAGATTTTAAGGTGTGATTTTATATGTTCAATTCAGTAAAATTTTATTTGTATAGCGAGTTTAACAATGGACATTGTCATTAAGCAGCTTTACAGAAATATATAAATTTGAAATTTATAAACGTATCCCTAACGAGCAAGCCAGAAGTGATTGTGGCAAGGAAAACTCCCTGAGACAACATGAGGAAGAAACCTTGAGAGGAACCAGACTCAAAAGGGAACCCATCCTCATCTGGGCGACAGCGGATTATAAATAATTTCTCTTATATAACTGTATATATAGTCAAAAATGCAATTGTGGTAACAGGAGCTTATGAGCAACGTATGAGTAATGAATTCAGAAATTACTGATTTCATATAGTTTTAATTTAAAGTCTATTGCATCAAACTAAAATTAACTGTTCAAGGCTGGGCAAACAGTTCACACCTCTTCACAATAACGTTGGTACAGAGATAAAAAATGCACCCCAAAACAGGTGGAAATCCCATTTTTGGCCACCGGTAAAGAAAGGGTTGAATAGGAATTTTCACTCCACCCTGTCAAATTCTTTGTCGGCAACTAGTGAAATGGCAGCTAATGGACATTGAATATCGGCAACTGCACACATATTAATAAAATGCCTAATAAAATGTCTATTATTGTCCGTTATACGTTGGGCCTAGAATAAAGCCAGCCTGATCAGTATGCATGAGCAATCTAATTATGCTATCCATTCATACATGTATTGAAAAAACTAGGGTTAGTTCCTCAGTTCCTTTCACTGTCTCTCTTCTGCCTTTAATGCAGAGTCAAGATGATGTTTTTGTTTTTTGCATAATTTGGGTAACTCTAATGACTTCAAATGCATATGTATTTCAATGTCTTTGAAGGTCAGGATTGAATTGTACAACCCTGTAGTGACCCCTTTTACACGGTTAAAAATCTTGGTGCATAAATTGTACATACTTGTATGTATATGTACGAAACTCAACATATTGTTCTCATTGACTCGAACAACTTTCGCGCTGACAATTGTTAGCTCCACCCAGCTGGTAGTCGGCCATTTTGGATTTAATGTTTTTTGTTTTTTTTTTAATTGCAGGCTCTGCATTTTTAAATGCTCCTCCTAGGGGATTCATGTGATTGTCACCAAACATGGACAAAATTATGCCAAGCCATTGAAGATTCTACATTGTGAATGGATTTTCCATATCGAGAGTGTTTTGCCATGGCAAGGCAATAAACATTTATGAAAAAAGGGAGACGGGAAGTGTCTCTCATCTTCTGATTGAGTGACTTAGATGAAACTTGAGCTGTATGTTTGGTGTTGCCGTGGTAACACATCAAACTTTAATACTCTTTTCTTTACATATTTGGACGTTTTACTCTATAGCGCGCGCTTCACTATGCATTGTTTGCATACAAAAACCAGGTGGTGATGGCATTGTAGTGCTTGGGCCCGTCATCGCTGCTTGCAGGTATATTTACTCCCCCCCCACATGCTGAAAAACTGGAAATTTGGCACGTCAGTCATCGGCCTTTAGTCATCGGCCTTTAGGCCTGGGCAAAGAGTATGACGTGGGGGGGATAATCCTCAGGAAAACAACAGGGCACAGTGCACTTTCAGTTCTTGGGCCCTAATAATAATTATAATCCTTAGGAAAACAATAGGCTCCTGCACGCTTTCAGTGTTTCGGCCCTAAATATGGCTTGAAGTAGTGATGACTGTCCCAAGCACTATGATACCATTGCCACCTTGTGGGTGTATGAAAACAATGCATAGTGAAGCGAGTGCAGTAGAATAACTTTTTTTGCACTAATGTGTTTGGTAAAGCCCAGGTCTAAGGCTGTATAGCAGCTTCCATGTCCAAACATACAGCTCATATTTGGTGATCTAATGCATGAAGAAGATAAGAGATGTATGTTATCCTTATTACCCATTCATTAATTTAAGTGAACTAATGTGTAGTGCATTTATTGGGGTGCAACATGGCCCACTGACCAAACATACAACACAATTTGATCTAAATCAGACAATGCATTTAGAAGATACAAGACTCTTCCTGTTTCATTTTTTATCATTAATTTAATCCCTCACCATGGTCATACCATTCGTCATATCAAAAATTTGCAGTTTAGCATCTTCATTGTTGACCTCATTTGGTGACCATTACATGAATCCCCTTGGAGGAGTATTTAAATATTCACTGCCTGCAGTTTTTGAAAAATCCACATTGAATCCCAAATGACCTACTTTCTGTTGGGCGGAGCTAATGACTGTCATTTTGAAAGTTGTCCAGCTTGATGAGAACGATATATGTACCGAGTTTGGTGACTGTAGGTGAAACTGATCCCACCACTTTAGTCTAACGGGGGCGCTACAGAGCACCCTCCTCCATGCCCATGTCTTAGCTTTTGCCTACTAGGTTCTGGCTAGGTCATTTAGAAACATTGATCTTAATTTTTATATGTTGTAATTTCACATTTACTGTGGAAAAATTCTGACATGATTTATCTTGGTTTAATTTATTTTATATCTCAAAAACCTGGCATTTTAACAGGGGTGTGTAGACTTAGGATTATTTATGTATATATGTGTATATGTATATATGTAATTTATATATAACATACATACATGTGTGTATATATTAATTAGGAGGTGTAATGTGTTTGTTACAATGTTGTAAGAAAAAAAGCTGAGTTTAAAAAATGACTGTGTGTAGATTCTGCTAAAGCGTCGTGAAGAGGTTTGTGAGAGTCTGAATCTTCCACTGGAACAGGTTGAGCTCAGTATGGGCATGTCCACAGACTTTGAACATGCGGTGAGTTATTAGCTTTCTCCCTTATAGAATTTGTTTTTTAAACTCATTTCCTAAATTCTGTTCTTTCAATGTGATCCAGAATTCAAGAGCGAACATGTAAACTGAAACTCTGATGTAATCCACAAGCTTCACTGTGAACATTTAACACAGCAACGTTTGTGTATTGTATTTCTTCTTTCAGATTGAGGTAGGCTCCACTAATATCCGTGTTGGTAGCACTATTTTTGGAACACGGGAATATCCAAACACTCCTAGCCCCAGCCCAGAAAAAAAGCCAGAGGTTGCATCAGAGGAAGCAGCAAAGAAGATGGAAAATCTTACAGTAAAAGATCATTAAATAATAGAAACAAAGATAGACACACTGAATCTGGATGGTTTAAGAGAACCCAGCCCTAAGAACAAGACATATCTTAATTATACACCTGGTCTTCTTATGGAAGGTTCAGGCAGAAAGGTAAGTTTCCTTTCAAGTAGACATAAGTTTGTCCAATTTCAAACAATTCTCATGTTATGTTCATTATTAACAGCATACTGGATCCACGTTTTATTATTTTTTTAAAAAGTTAATAGATTAACACATTTTGCATTTCTTTCTTAACCTGTTAACAAAGTATAGCTTATGATCATTGAATGACGTGTGGATTGCAGTGTTTTCTGTCAGTAGACCACTTTTTCTGTTTCAGTATGACATGATCCATGACACCATGCAGTATGACATGACCTTAAAAGAGAAAGTGTTAATGTAAATGCACATGTATTGTGTAACTACTTGTCTGTTGATGTGAAAGCTGTTTTAAAGAAACTGGTATTTGCTATTATTCAAAAGTTCCTATATGGAGAATTTGCATAAACCTTGAAATTGAAAATTGAAAGCACAAGTTCCAGAGAAATGGTGGACGTATGTGATTTAGAACTTTTTGTTAATTATGGTTGTATGACATTTAACCAGAATTTGTTTTTGATTTATGATATTTTTATGGTGATAAATAAAACAAACTATTTGCTATGTGCAAACAACTCTGAAAGGAAAATGGAAAATTGTTTTTCCTGCCACATACCCAGCGTCTTAGATAGGTGGGTTGATGAACAGTAAAAAGTATCCACAAGAAATTGAAAGGCATACATTTTCATATCGCATCTCACCAAAACCTATTAGACACGATAGCATCAACATTTTTAATGAATAAGAGTCCAGCAAGGAGTTCTCTTTGTCAGTTTTTTTTTTATTCAAGATATGAATGGGCAGTTTTTATCGTACATGGATTTAAACATATCTCGGATGCTTGAGGATTGACTAAAAATATTTTTTGAAAAATGTTACTATAAAGGGTGGTGATGTTTGCAATATGATGAAGCTGCTCAAAACAGAGCAGCTTGAAGCTGCTCAAAGCAGATTTTATTAGCTATGCAGTGCGAGAATATACCAGTCACCCAATCAATTTTAGGGTACTAAGAGAGCTGAAAGTAACCGATAGTGCTCTCTGATTTTTTAAATTTTTAAATTTTTTCTTTTTTTTTAAATTAAAATCTCTGGCGTCAGTCTGCCCGCTTCTTTAATTATCATCTATCATAAGTATAAGCATCGAAAAACTTTTCGGGAAAAAAAAAAAGTCAACATTAGCGGTTTCCACCATTTCGTACCAAAAGTTAGTGACGGCTCAATAAGTTAATGACACTAGACTTATAAACAACAAATTTCAGAAGTAAACGCAAATAATCAAACCGAAGTTTATGCTTGCAATTTATTTATGATGCATACAAATTACAAAGATAAAATAAGATATACCAGCGTGTAAAAGTTTTTTTTAATAGGCTACTCAACTAAACACTATTGCAGCTTCAAGCAATTCTGACTGGTGCTGATATCTTTAATTTACCATTGTTTATTCATTGTTTATACTGCTTAATCTTGTTTATTGCCATTTCAGTGATTGGCAGTTGGTTGTAAGGTTCTGCCCCTTGCAGCTTGTTTGTTTTGTTTGGCTAAACAGTTTGTCATGGAAATACCGGGGAAAGACTAGAGACTACGATTTCCATCAGTCACTGCACCATGTCACATGTCCAGGTTCACCTGATGAGGTTTTTGGTTAATCAGTTCATTATATATCACGTTTTGCACTGCACAGATTGTCTTCTGTTTGTCTAATGTTGTTCTGTTCCTTTGTTTCTGTTTTTCTCTGCCTAGTTTTCATAGTGTTTAATCATTTATCCTTGTACTTTTGTATTGTTCAATTAAATCTGCACTTGCATCCGACTCGCCTCCCGTGTCGTAACAGAACTCAAGACCTTCACAATGGATGCAGGAGATTTTTTTTTTTCCACCCAAGTGGTCGTTTTGAAGTACCTGGGGTTGGAACTAGAGGAGAGGGGATCTTGGACCAATGCCACAGAAGCATGGATGGAGGCCATATGCAAGATATTTCTCTACCCTCCCTCCACTACTGTGGATTTCTCTCAGCCTCCAAGTCAACAGAGGAGAACGCTCAGCATCCCCCCTCAACTGAGGACGTTGCTCCATCTCCCAGTTCATCTGAGAGCTCTGCTTTACCTCCCTGCTCCACCTCGAGCTTCATAACGCCAGGCTCCTCTTTGGACATTTTGTCGCCTCCCTACTCCACTGAGGACGTCGCTATGCCTCCTTGCTCGGCCAAGGACATCAAGCCAGGCTGGGGATATTGCATCATCTTTCAGAGGTGCAGAAGAGACCGCTTAGGGACATCTAGTCTGGGTGTCCAGGACCCTCTCCTGAACTTATGTGCTTTGAAATACCGGAGAAAGACTAGAGCCTACGATTCCCATGAGCCACTGCACAACGTCACATGTCTAGGTTCACCTGATTCACATTTTTGTTTAATCAGCTTCACTACATAAGTCACGTTTTGCACTGCACAGGTCATCTTGCGTTTGTCTAATGTCATCTCATATCTGTTTTTCATAGTTCACGTTTTATGATTCCTTTGTGCTTGTACTTCTCTTTTGTTCAATTAAATTTGCACTTGCATCCAACTCGTCTCCTGTGTTGACATAGTTGCTTAAATTGTTCACATCTTGATGGAGAAGGAAAGAGATGAAAAAAGGAAAATAAAAATGGACCCTACCGGCAGAAATTAACTCTCAAGGCCGAGCAATGCTATTTGCACAAACTAATGACGATAAACAACATCGATCCATATGACTTGGCAGCGCAAGATTACAGACCCCTATGCGCTACCTCCACTCACACATCCAGACATTATTATAGACACGCATCCAGGTTGATTTCATAACATTTCCAGTTGACTGGAACTTCTTAATTATTGTCCTGATGGTGGAAATGGGCATTTTCAATGCTTGTGCTATTTTCTTATAGCCACGCCCCATTTTGTGAAGTTCAACAACCTTTTGTCGCACATCACAGCGTTATTCCTCGCTCTTACCCATTGTTATGAATGACTAAGGGGAGTTTTGCCTACCTGTTACCTCATATTTATACCCCTGTGAAACAGGAAGTCATGGTTGAACAATTTCCTGTTCCTAGTCACCCAGGTATACTAAAATTTTTTGAATATCCATGGGAATATACTTCAAATATATTTTTCTCATATGAATTCTTAGGGGTGCCAATAATTGTTACACACATATTTAACAAGGTTTTTTTTTAAATAATCCTGTGTTGTGTTTAACATTGCTTGATTTCCATGAGCGCAGACTATTTTTCTGAATTTTTTCAACAAAAGATTAAACAATAAAGATACAGCCTTCTTTTGTATTTGCATATTTATCAAGTTTGCCAATGTTACACAACCTTATAGGTGCCGTCGCGAGCGGCAGCGGCCACAGCAGCGCCTGCAGCTTTTAACTTTAACTTCCTTTTTCACCTCTTTCCAACTTTCTATCGGTCTGGTTTTTATGCCACCTTATTGTTTATATGTGTGCCCGAATTTGTCATTTTAAACGTGTTTCCTGACGTATTTTTGGACCGTCCAAGATTACTCGGACAATGCTTGTTTATTCAAGTGAGCAGCTCGTGATGTATCAGACTAGGGTGGCGGCTTTGCCGACGAGCACCCCAGTGGAGTTACGGAGGCACAGGTGAGGGACGAGAGCGGGAGAGAAGGTCAGAGAGGAGCGGGAGAAAAAAAGGAGACTCAAACTTTGCCTTCCATCGTTTGTTATGGGGAATGTAAGATCGCTGGCCAACCAATCAGACGAGATTACAGCACTGACGAGTAGCCAAGCACAGGGCATAGGTTGTGCTTCACAACATCCACTCCACCACTGCAAAACTTCAGACACAACGCCCGAGTGCACTCATGATTATTAGTGGGGACTTCAACCATGTCCCCCTCTCTAAAACCCTTACAGACTTCACACAATATGTAAAATGCAAATCAAGGGAGAATAAAATCTTGGACCAGCTGTATACCGATGTTTAGGGGCCATACAACTCCACTATCCTTCCCCTTCTGGGCATGTATATGATGGCAGCCCATAGGAAGCCATCATATACTTTTAATGAAATTTGGCATTGTGATAGAGGAACACAGTCTCAGCTACTGCCACAACAATTTTGGTGTATGCAACTAAAGCCCTATAGTTGCTGTTTAGTGGTTATTTTCTGCCACATTAGATTTTCAAATAAATATGAAATCAAATAATATGACCCAAAATACTTTTGTTTAGAGCTTAAAAATATGTTCAGTGAGAGGCATGAATTTGTCCAATAGTTGCTGCAAGCCTTTTATAATTGACCAATTGTGTGTGAGAAGGCAGGAACTACAGAGAGGGGTTAAAGCAATGCAAACATGTGCACACATCATGCAGTATTAGACCATAAGCACATCATAATGAAACTAAAGCTGAGTCCCGGTCATTTTCTCAAATTTATAAATCCTGGCTGTACACTTTTTTAATGTCCATAAAAGAGGACATAAGGTCACTCTAACAAAAGCATTTCAGAGAACAATTTGTGTTAATTCATGCATGCAGCAGGTGGTTGCTCATGTGAGTCATGACTGGCAAGATCAAGCAGCTGTCTATATTGTGTTATGTCAAAAGATTAATCTTTGGTTTTAAAGGGGGAAAAAATGTAATCCTGATAGTATTCCTTTTTTTTATTTATTTATTTATTTTTTAAATGTACCTGTAATTTGATTATTTTATTTTTTGTAGTGACTGTAATGGATTACAGTTACCAGTTTTTTGTGTCCTGAGTACATAACACTCTTACATGTATTTCATTACTCCGCAAGCCTGGAGATAATACAACAATAACATTAACACATAGGCAAACAAACAAATGGCAGAAACAGCATAGTTAGTGCAAAGCATAGAAGCGTAGCAGAGAAACATAGCAAAGCACACACCTGCAACCACCTAGAAAATGCAACCAGGACACTAATTCAATAACCAGTATGTGTCCAAGTGTGTGTGGGAGAGCCAAAGGGCTGGCTGGCCATCACCGCCATGCGTACTTCAAAGCTAGCTAGACCAATCTTTGAAGGTGAATATTACACTGTCCTAACAGACTCCAAAGGTTTTTCTTTATTTTTTGTTTAACTCCCCTCTAGGGGGCACTATCGGGGCAGATTTTGTGATTTGACCCTCATTTCAGTGTTTTAAAATCGATATTTACATTTTCAGCATTCGTTATTTAGCATTAATAGCAATAATCAGGGGTGAACTGGGGCCAAAAAGTGGCCCTGGACTTTCTGGCCCAGCGTGGACCACCACACCTGCACAAACAACATAACACACCGGCTCATTGATGGTTAGACCAATTTTTAATACATACTAGCATAAAAATATAACACAATACATGAATGCTATTTAAACATATTAATTTGAAGTAGCAGTGAACAAATATCAAGTCATATTTGTAAAATAGACAAATAGAAATCGAAGAAGTGCCCTGCGATGGATTGGCACTCTGTCCAGGGTGTACCCCGCGTTGTGCCTGATGCTTCCTGGGATAGGCTCCAGGTTCCCCCATGACACTGAAAAGGATGAGCAGTATAGAAGATGGATGGAGAAATAGAAGAACACTGTGACAAAGAATGATATAAAAAGACAAAGAATATAAAACAATCAAGACAGCATGTTAGACTTCAGGACTCAAAGTCTCTGTGTTTAAGTCAAGGCTGAAACTGTATTTGTTTACTCAAGCCTACATATAGAATAGACTTTCTTTTACGCAAAGTACACAGTCTTATCCATCATAGCATACCTAACAATCTCTTTACCGCCCTCGCTCCTTCTGTCGAGCCGCACATGATTTTATGGAGATGCCAGTGATCCTGACTCTTTCTCTTCTCTGCACCTGCCTGATCCTTCCTGATGCCCTACCTCTGGATGGAGTTCTCATCAACTGGAGACTACACCCTGGAGATTGCTTAGGATGGTACCGCTTGAAGTACCATGAAATGGTTTTGGACCTCAATTCCATTTGGGCATTCTCGCTGTGGCGGCTGGATTATTATTGCTGCGATGTCCTTGGGACTGCAGTTACCACATACAATTTTGCACTCAGGTCTCCTTTAGTGAACAGTGGACTAGTTCAACAAACAGACTTCATATAAAAACCATAATGAACTTTCACACTTTCACACTATCCGTTGTTACCCAGATGAGGACGGGTTCCTCTCAAGGTTTCTTCCTCTTAACATCTTAGGGAGTTTTTCCTCGCCACCGTCGCCACACTCACTAGGGATAAATTCACACACTTAAAATCTGTATTCTGTGTTTATATGTCTCTGTAAAGCTGCTTTGAGACAATGTCCATTATAAAAAGCGGTATACAAATAAAATTTAATTGAATGGAGTTAGCTAGTCAGGGGACATCATCTGGGTGCAGTGTAGGAGAGTTGCACCAGTCGGCTGTACAACACCTCAATCAGGATCGCAACTTTATTTTTTAGCACTAACATGAATCCATATCTAATAATTTTACCCCCCAAAAATGACCATTACTACTACTGCTACTATAATAATATAATGTAATAATAATAATGTGTTTTATTTTCTGATATTAATATCATGAAATTAATCTTGATATTAGGCCTATATTAATAAATATGTCACTACAGCCAATAACCAAGAGCAACCAATAAGTCGCTGTATGCAGGACAGCAAATTATTAAAATATTGTTCTTTTTTGTCAATTGTGGTAATTTACATTTTAATTTATTTATTGATTTTCATGTGATTCATTTTCATGTTATTCATATTCATGTGATTCATTTACATGTGATTCATTTACTGATTTGCTTCTCTTTAAATCCAGTTTTAGACTGTGATATTACAAAGGTCTTTCCAGATTATTACTTGCTACACTGTACGAGATAACCCCAGTAAAACTGCCTGAATTCTATAATATAATTTGTTCACCATGTTAGGTTTAAATCCTCTAAAAACAGATTCGCAATTAAATAACATTACTCTGTTCCAGTTCACATCCTTCAAAGCATTGGCATGTTCTGCTTACTCTCACAATCCTCCAAACTCCCACACCCAAAGTCTCCATAAACAAATGAGACAGCAGTGTATCCTACAGAGACCTAACGTTGTCCACAATGTGAAAACAACTCAGAGAGTAAAGCTGAACTAACCAACAAAATTACCAAGACAAAAAGTTCCAGTAAGAGAAAAACCCCTACTGACTTCAAGTCTGATAAACAGTCTATAAATAATAAATATAATGTCCTTAACTTTTAAAGACTTGTAACAAATAATATAACAGTGTAGCACGTAAAGCCCGGGAGATAACACTAATAAAATTAAATAAACAGAAACTCTAACCCGGTCAGAGCATCGAAACAGAGAAGCACATTAACACAGGAGTAAATTTTAAGAGGAGTGAGTCCACAAAATCTAGGTGAAGTAATGCAACGACAATATCTTCAATAAGAATCCGAATTCTGTAGAGCTGGAAGGCCGAGTTCAAAAAAGAAAAATAATAGAAGAGCGAAAAAGACTCCGCTGTGTAGGTGATGCAGTTCACCCCGATATCAAGAGTTTAACATAGTCTCCTGCTTCCTCCGCTGAAATAAAGTCCTTCTGAACACCGTTATATGTAATGCGAAGCCGAGCTGGGTGAAGTATTCCACAGCGCGCGCCCTCAATACCACGAGGTTGACGCCGACCTCTTTAAACGCGGCTCGGGCGGTCTTGGCTGTGTAGTCCGGGAACACGGAGATGATCAAATCCCTCACTTTAATCCGCAGCGGATTTTTTTCTACAGCAGCGGTTGTACAGGTGTCAGCGCCCACTATCCTACCGTTACTGCGCCGTGACCTCGTCTCCAAATCCTCACATTTATTCTGTAACTGAGTCTCGGTCGCAGTGAGAGACTCGATAGTAGTCTTCATGAACTGTGTCATCGGTGCAACCGGAGAGCGCGTGCTCCATTTCCCCAACAGTACCTTTCAGTGTTGATAGGGTAGCCTCGGTACCGACTTTATCACCAGCCAGCTGTGTCTTCACCGCCTGCAGGTCAAGCTGGACAGTAGACAGCGCTTCCCTGAACATCGCCTGAAACTCCTTTTTAAAAATATCGGCGATGTCCTTCCTCAGTGAAGCCAGCAGCTCGAGCCTGAGTG
Organism: Ictalurus punctatus; assembly: GCF_001660625.3. Classification (NCBI taxonomy): domain Eukaryota; kingdom Metazoa; phylum Chordata; class Actinopteri; order Siluriformes; family Ictaluridae; genus Ictalurus; species Ictalurus punctatus. Next base: position 98,465 of record NC_030430.2, on the reverse strand, counting down.
CGGTGAAGGCAGGGTCACCGCTCGGGGACGCGGATTCAGAGGAGAAGGGGACTAGGTCTCAGTCGTGTCTGAATGCTACCACGGGTTTTCATGTTCTTTCCAGACATCTTAACGTGCCACAAAGTTAAAATTGCAAACAAGGAGTAGAATAAGTCAAAATATATTATATGACCGAAAAGAGCAAATTAATTACAGTTTTAATCGAAATCAACAGCAACACACGGAGGAGAAATCATCACGTGACTGAGGAAGAACGTGTGTAACCTCCAAGTCCTCCAAGGCAGGGGGGCATTTAAACACTGTGGAAATCAAACTGATGCACGAGCACAAACTTGTGTTTATATCCAAAATACTCCACTGCGTGTAAGGGTCAGGGGAAACTGGTGCAAGCTGCTTAAAAGGTTTAGTTTAATTTAAGTTTATTGTGATTATATGTTGCATCTGCGCGCCTGCAGTGTAAATTCTGTAGTTTATTGTAACGGAAGTGACGTGTTAGTAACGAGGCCGCGTTGCTGGTCACGCGCGGTGTAGACGCAGTGATACAGAGTGTAGCGAGTAAGATCTGTAATGTCTCATTAAAACACTATGATCAGAAATAAAATATGTCTAAAGACAGCGAGGCACAGAGACACACGGTGCAGTGAAAGTGTTTTATTATTCATTTAGGACTGGAGTTTAATTCTGTGCTTTTTGTGCATCCATAAAAAATAATGCATAAATACTATAAAATACATTTTATATATAATACGGATATTATTTTTTATAGAATTTATGCATTATTTTTATGGATGCACAAAAAGCACCGAATTAAACTACAGTCCTAAATGAATAATATATGTTCTGGGGTGTGTGTGTTGGGTTCTTTTCTGTTTTGGACAAACAGTTGTGTAAAGTTTTATTTTGAAGTTTATATTTGTAACACTCGGTTGGTGGATTTTACTTTCAATAAACAAAAAAAATGCTACTGAAAGTTTGCCCCGCCCCATCCGATTAATCTAAAAAATAACTTAAAAGAAGCCGCAGGTATTAAGCTCTATAACCGTCTATAACCATCATCTGTTTGACAGTTTGTCAAACATGAAGTGTCTCTCTCAGAATACTGTCTTGGCAATATTTAACCCCCATAACCTTTAAGGTGCAGATAGGATTACAACTTCTTTGGTTGATTTGAATAGAAAAACCTACACGATAAGCAGGTCAGAATTGGGTCTTCGTGTCCGATTATCTCAAGTAGTTTTGTTATGCCCAGATCTTCAATTATCTTTCCAGATGGTTACAAACCAGAGATCAGTATCCGTGCGTCTTCAATAGCAAGTAGTAATGCTGCACCAGCTGGGAGCTTAGAGTAGCCATTCTCTGAGATGTTTTCTATCAGTAGGTAACCTCCAGGCTTCTGTAAAGCCACTCCATGGAGATGAGAGAAGAGCAGTGGCAAATCCTTTGGAAGAGTATAATGAGAGGCCAAACTTAACATGGTGGGGATGTCTGACTTCTTTGAATACTCAAAAATGGCAGTCATGTATTTGGAGAGGTCCTGACCTAGAGATTTGGCACGTAATATCTCTTCTCCAATTATGGCTATAATGGCTAAAGAGGTATTTGTCTTTTGGTCCACTTCTTCTTCTCTGTGTTTATGCTGTCTCTTGTTGAGACTCTTGGAGCAGATGACGAGCACAAAGTCACTCTCCTTTATCTTCCTGCAATACCACCCCAAATCTCCCTCCTCGGTCATACTTAAGGCATCCCACATATCCAAATGTACCTGACGGGTAAATTAACATGATCACTCTATCATGAAAACATACATATACATCAAACACATAATTCTACTACTTCTTAACGTTTCAAATGTTATAAGATACTTTAACTGGTTTAACACTGTTTTTACCTCAGTAGCCATATGCTTTTGCACAAACGTTGCCAATTGCAAGACAACCTTTACATGGGCAGAACCGTCACTGCTTGAGTAGCAAATCAGGAGTCGCGGAGGATTGGGCTTGTTGGCTACTGGTACAAACTGATGCTCTGTATAGTCATCATAATATTCCTCATTTATGTCTGAGAAAAATAATTATTGAGTAGGTTAGAGGAAGACTGAAGGGGCATTATGCACAATAACTATGAGTTAATTGTACAGACACATTACTTCTAAGTAAAGTATGATTAATTTTGCAGTACTGGAAAATAATAATAATAATAATAATAATAATAATAATAATAATAATAATAATAAAAATTGTTAACCTGATGGAATCTCAGTCTTTGCTGACTTTTTCTTCTGTTTTTTCTGCCAGTGAATAGCAAAGATGAAAGTTAAGGAGGCTGCTAGTAGAACACCCACAGAGAAGAGTACTGCTAAAGAGACAACCTCCTTGTGTAAAGTTAAAGGCTCTGGGGAATAAAAGGCAGGAAACATAATGGAATTCAGTATCTTTCTGCATTACAGTCTATAGTTTCACTTACAGTGTATTAGAGCAAGGGCAAATTGTAATGATATATGATGGATGGTAATTATAAAACTGAATGTTGAACCAACATAATTTCAGAAATAACATACTCACTAGCCATTTTATTAGGAACACTGGTACATCTGCACATTTATGCAATTATCCAATCAGTCAATCGTGTGGCAGTAGCACAATGCATAAAATCATGCAGAGTTTAAAGGCAAGAGCTTCAATTAATATTCATACAAACATGCAAATGGGGAAATGTGATCTCAGTGACTTTCACCATGGCATAGTTGTTGGTGCCAGGCAGGTTGGTTTCAGTATTTCATAAACTGTTGATCTCTTGGGATATTTACATAACAAAAAACATCCAGTGAGCGGAAGTTCTGCAGGTGGAAACACCTTGTTGATGAGAGAGGTCAGAGGAGAATAGCCAGGCTGATTTGAGCGGACAGGAAGGTTATGCTAGAAAAGCATCTCAGGCACAAGGCACAACACCTCGAACTGGCTACAACAGTGGAAGACCACATCAAGGTCCACTCCTGTCAGCCAAGAACAGGATACAGATACGTTTTTCCAACCTGCAACTGTTTGGTATAGGTGTTCCTATTAAAGTGGCCAGTGTATGTACAGAGAAAAAGTTTACCTTTTACATTGTGCTGTACTTGAACAAAGAAAGTTTTCCTAACAGCATCCACAATATCTGCTGCAATCTAAACAAAAATACATTTTAATGTATAGCTGTTTATTAAAGATACAACACAACACACTTACTGTCAGGGTTACAGAGGAGTTCCAATATACCGTAATACATACTAGGCTTACAGCAAGACCTATGTGACTAGTGAGAAAAATGTAACAGTCCTTTAGGAGAGAAATATAAAAAGACAGGTGTGTGACTTTCATTGACTTCGCTTAAGACTCACCTCACAAGTGTAGTTGGTCTCTGTGTGGAGATTGAGCAAACGGTATGTATGATAAGTGCTGTTTACAGTGAAGTCCTAAGAGGTGAACCACAACAAAATCCATTACTCTGCATTAAAGCAGAACAACTGGATGCAGTGTTGTATATATTCATTTACAGTGAGAATAATGAAAATATTTTTTGATAATAGTTCCAGATATTTTAAGAGCCTACTGACAGTAGGTTCATATAAATTTATTTTTATTGCATTACCTTTTTGCATTTAATTACAAAATACATAAGATTATTTTGTGTTGTAAACAAATGTGTTTAAATTTTTTCAGTGTGTTCATCAAGAATGAATGATCTGGTATTAAAATAATTACTGGTTGAATAATTTCAAAGCTGCGTGAGCCCCCTCCATAGCATGATAATAAATAGCGATTGATTTCCAAATCCTTAGGTGCCAAGTTAAAAGTCACAGCAATATCCTTGTTGTCCTTGTGGACTTCTAGATATCTGGGATACCAGTCTTTAAAGAGAGACAGGAAATACAAAGAAGTTACATCATGCTCAATCAAACTCTGCATTCAGTATGCACTACACTTTTCTAAAACTTGAAAAAACAATGTTCAAGCAAGGAGCAAAAATATAAACAAGAAGCACTGACTTACCTAAAACTAAAAATATCTAGAAGCAGTAAATATTAAAAATAAATAAATAAATGATATACTTAATTACCTGTTTTGCAGTGCTCCAAGCCATTTTTCTCAGGACACGCTGTAGAGAGGTGGACTAAAGGTGAGTAATTTATTATTTATTCTAGCCAGTATAATAATGTTTTATATATAAGTGGCAAGAAAATTATGTAACGTATTAGTTTTTGTCAATCTTGATAGGCTTGTATATTGACGATATCATGTTTAAACAGACAGTAAATAACTAGGTGCAAGAACACATACAGCGTGTGAAGAACAATTTGCTATGATAAAATTTGTCCCAGATCTCAGGAACTGGAAGGGCCATCACAGTCACAGCGTACTGGGTACCCAGAGAGAGATCTGTGAAAGGATCGGAGTAATACACCTGCACAAAAAGAGGGGCAAAAATGCATAAAGTAGTTCTCCAAAATATTACATATAAACAATAGTGTATAACTTTAAAAAAAAAAAAAAAAAAAAAAAACATTTTAAAGATCAAGGCACACATCTAAAAGTTTTATTGTTATGCACAATTACTAGACAAATCCATTTCATCAGTTTATTTGGCTCAAGACAGGCAGGTATTGCTGTACCCTTTGAGCATGCACAGCGGAGAGTGACATATTGTTATGAAGGAGGAAGAGCTGACATGTGATCTGAGTGCCACCTAAAGTCTGGAGGGAAACTAGGAAACCACGCAAAAAAACAATACCTGCAGCACATTGACAAAAAAGCAGAAACAGAGAAAATTTTTTAATAATTATAGAATTTTATTTCCTAACTATTAATAGCATGAACAGATAAACATTTCATGAAGTCAAACAATTAAACATAATATTTAAGCATTTAGAAATATTTAAAGTAAGTGCCAATTTAAGGATAGGCTGTCTTTTATTATTACCGTATTGGCTAGGCCTCCAAGACACAACAACAGTATCATACTTAGGATTCTGACTTTCCATAAACTCAATGGTGACATTCTGCGGAGCATGCACATAATGCTGGCAGATCTCAGGATTCTGCAGACCTAAAAAAGAATGACACAGCCATGGCATACAACCTGGCCCAAAGCAAAGTGTCAGCACTGCAGGAAAATATACAACAATGGTCTACAGGTTGCATATACAGAAACAGGCTACACCTACAGCCCACTACCTTTTTCAATATTCTTTCATTTACCTTATGAAAAAAAAGCCTTTTAATTTTCCAGACTTTTATGTGCACACTTCCTGCTATTTCTAAAGGGTAAGTTATGCATCATGAAAAAGGAAATCAAAATGTCAATCTGCAAAAAATTTATAAAATGTCTGGAGCCAATGGATTTATACCCCTAGTGTCTCAGGCTCTATATTACTTTGATAAATGAATATCTACACTTTTATCCAAAACACTTTCTTTTTTTGTGCTTTTATATGTCTGGAATTAAGTGTCTCCTTTATATTTCAGACATATACAACCTTTCCATGCCTGTAAAAGAAACCTGGTTTTGAACTGCTATCCCTGTACCTTAATGGAACAGCTAAATATACACTCGGCAAAAAAAAATAAACGTCTAACATTCAACTGCTTTTTTCCCCCCAGCAAATTTCTTAATATGTGTAAATATTTGTATTAATATAAAAACATTCAACAACTGAAAAATAAACTGAACAAGTTTCACAGACATTTGAAGAACAGAAATGGAATAAATGAATCCCTGAACAAAGGGGGGTCAATATTAAAAGTAACAGTCAGTATCTGGTGTTCTCCAGCTGCTTTAAGCACCACAGTGCATCTCATCCTCATGGACTGCACAGTGGATGTGGACTCTACATGGATTAGTCAGTTCTTGCTGTGGGAGGTTACCCCACTCTTCCACCAAGTCATTTGCAAGTTCTCGAACACATCTCGGGAGGACACACGATTACATGTAGTTTTCCACTGCGAGGACGATCAGCTGTCCTTCCTGTCTCCCTGTAGCACTGTCTTAGGCATCTTACATTACAGACATTGCAGTTAATTGCTCTGAACACATCTGCTCATGGAGTACTCACGCCTCCCTGCAGCAGGTCTATGGCATGTTCACGCAGGTGAGCAGGAACTCTAGGCATCTTTCTTCTGGTGTTTTTCAGAGTCAGTAGAAAGGTCTCTTTAGTGTCCTAACTTATTGTAACTGTGACCTTAATTGTGTATGGCCTGTAAACTGTTAGTGCCTTAAGGACTGTTCCACAGGTGAAGTAATGTGCAATAATTGTTTATGGTTCATTGAACAAGCTGAAAAACATTGTTTAAACCCTTTCCAATAAGGATCTGTAAAGCTTATTTGGATTTTACAAAATAATCTTTAAAATACAGTCACCTGAAAACGGGACGTTTCTATTTTTGCTGAGTTTATTTAGAGGAGATTGCCAAGTACCCTATTCTTGTACAAAAAACAACACCCCCCGCCCCCTCCCCGTAAACCCAGCCAGAATTAGTAAACTACAGTTATCTATATTTTTTCTCATAGTTAATAGTTTATCAAGGTGGACATACTGTAGCTTTTAGCCTTCTACTACACCAAGGGGAAAATTATGTTCCTATGTTCATGATATCCTTCTGCCTGAACTGCATGATACAAATGCTACACTTCTCACTGCTTCTTCTTACAGAATAGTGCTGGTATGGAAAAATTTCATTAAGAGTGTTTCAGATGTGTCCAACTTACGTGCAAAGAGACCAGCAGAGTTAACTCCAAGTGTAGTTTCAACATCACCTTTGCTGATTCTGCAATACTCACATCCTGGGGATCCCTGAAGTAATGAAACCATGATAAATGTGAATCTTATTAAAATACAAAAGCCTGCTAATAGTAGGCCATTGAGTTACAGCTGCAGGTGGTATCACTGAGAAAAAGTACATTTTAATATTTATACAAGATAAATATTATTTATGTAAACCTACAAAAACGTGAATAACTAATCAAGCATGCCACCTTCATGTTCTAGAAGGGGCCACTAATTCTCCTTATATAGGAGACATGAGATGAATTTACTACTTGCCAGCTACCACTTGACAGATTATTGTGAGGATTACAGATACACAAAATATGACTAAAAATATCTAAAATTAAATAGGTAACACAACATTTAATTTTGATAGATGTTGCTACATTCAGTGCTAAGAACTGCACAGATTAAGACACAGATTAACCTACCAAATTATTTTAGACCCGTATCTTACCTGGCAAACACACTGCAGTGTACATTTCTGAGGTCTGAAAGATGTCTGGAACCCCTGGCCTATCATAAATACAATAATCAACAAGAGCAGAGATGATTTGTCTTGCCACATTCTATCCTGTGTTCCCCTTGATTATTTCTTTGGTCTTTTAGGACAGAGAACTTGTTTTAGAATAAAAACAGAAAAAGACGCTGAATAAGTACACAAAAGTGTCAGCATAAAAAAAGAAAGAACGTCAACGAGAGCATTCTTTAGAACACAACAACAGGGGTTGGAGGAGTGGTAGCCTAAGGTAAAAGGCGTTTACCCACAGTCCAGGTATTTCTTGTTATACAAGCAGTTCTTGTCGAACATTTGCTCTGCAGTGTGGCAAAATATACACTTGTGCTGACCTGGAACACAAATCTGCAAACACAATATTGCAAAGGGCTTTTGTGAAATAAAAGACAACTTTATTTGCGGGCTGATAGTGAAGTGATATTATATGAGAAAATACATTATATCGTTAAGTAACATAATATAATAACATTATATACAGTGTTTTGTGAACCATTAAGAATTTTCCATCTCTGCATAAACAATTGCAGTTATTTTGAAGGTGAAGTTAGAGTCAGGTGTTTTCAGTCAATGGGATGACAATCAGGTGTGAGTGAGCTCCCTGTTTTATTTAAAGAACAGGGATCTATAACAGTCTGATCTTTACAACACATGTCTAGAAGTGTGTCATGGTAAGAACAAATGAGATTTCTGAGGACCTCAGAAAAAGATTTGTTGATCCTCAGGCTGGAAAAGGTTACAAAATGATCTCTATAGGAGTTTGGCCTCCACCAATACACAGTCAGACAGATTATCTACAAATGGAGGAAATTCAAGAGCATTGTTACCATCCCCAGGAGTGGTCAACCAACAAAGATCACTCCAAGAGCAAGACATAATAGTAATAGTCTGTGAAGTCACAAAGGAACCCAGGGTAACTTCTAAGCAACTAAAGGCCTTTCTCACATTGGACAATGTTAATGTTAATGTTCATGAGTCCACTATCAGGAGAACACTGAACAATGTTGTTGCTGCCTGTCTTCATTTACTAAAGACTTCATTTACTAAGACAAGCCAGAAGGCTATTAGAAAAATGTTTTGTGGACGATGAGAGCTTTTTGGTTTAAAATGAAAAGTGTTATGTTTGTTGAAAGGAAAACACTGCACTGAATTCCAGTATAAGAACCTCATCCCCTGTGTGAAACAAGGTAGTATCATGGTTTGGCCTCTTATGCTGCATCTGGACCAGGAGTGCTTGCCATCATTGATGGAACAATGAATTCTGAATTATACCAGCAACTTCTAAAGGAGAATGTCAGGACATTCGTCCATGAAATGAATCTCAAGAGAAAGTGGGTCATGCAGCAAGAATGATTAAAGAAGAATAAGGTTAATGTTTTGAAATGGCCAAGTCAATGTCCTGACCTTAATCCAATAGAAATGTTGTGAAAGGACCTGAAGCAAGCAGTTATTGTGAGGAAACTATAGAATATATTGATAAAGTGTAATCAGTATGTTTAACTAACATTTGGATATATTAATAAAATAAATCAATATGTAAAACTTTAAGGCTGGTATTGAGATGCCTGGAGAGAACTACACTGAGGACAAAGGACTCCTACGAGAACAAACACTCAAACTCTCTCTCACAGAATTAGCATCACCATCTGAATTAGCACATCATGCTGAGTGGAGACTAGGAGATCCTCACTGCATTGTTTCCTTCTCTCTCTCTATGTCGAGCTCACCTTAAACACAATTAAGATGAATAAGATGTTGACTAAGGGAGCACGGTGGCTTAGAGGTTAGCATGTTTGCCTCACACCTTCAGGGTCAGCGTTCAATTCCCACCATGGCTGTGTGTGCAGAGTTTTCCTCCGGTTGTACCCCGCCTTGTGCCCCATGCTCCCTGGGATACGCTCCAGGTTCCCCATGACCCTGAAGAGGATACAAGTTTTGACTTTATGTTTTGAAATTGACTAATGTAATGCTGAATGCAATTCTTTTTTCTTCTTATTAATAGTATTATTGGATTTGGATGTGTTCATTAATAAATGGTTAAATAAATGATTAGACTTGGTTAAATTCTGACTTACGTTAAGTCCTTGTTAGCGCAAATCCACGAGCAGGTTAGTACGGGCTAAAATCCAGGTTTAGGTGGAGCATTGGGGAATGACTGAGATTTTAGAGTCCAGGCTAACGACTTGGCGTTAAGTGTACTCCGTGTGTACAGGCTCGATATGGAATTCCCGTTTAGGACAACAAAGTTGATGGACCAAGTCTAAATAGGGTGAAGTCTAAAACTCTGATTATTGTAATATTTTCCTAGTTAAGTGTAAATAGGAAACTATGGCATGATTATATAAAGCTAATTGTAACTCTGATATTATTGCTCCATCTCTGTACATTTTCTCTGGCTAGAAATAACGTTACTATAATTAAGTGTTACTATCTAAAGGAACTAAACAAGGTACTTTTTAGAAAAGGCCAAGCATGGGGCAGACATCTAAATAGTATTACTCAATTACCGCTGGCTAATGACCAGGACTGGTGAGTTTGTGACGGCGAGATCCGCGTACACGACCGGTGCGAGACTCTGAGCGACATGGAACCCGGATAAACGAGTGCAACTTAAACTATAGAATAAACTAGAATTAATCAAATGTAAAAAATCTAAAGTATTTACAGACCTGTGATCTACAAATAACTAGGAAACAAAATACAACATTGTTGAGGTTTTTACAATTGGAGTCAGATTTAATTTAACTGAGAGTCAAACAGAAATGGAACGACAAATTTAATAATCTAAATGTATTCACATCGCTTCAAAAAGACAGGAACACGCAGGAATCCTTCTACCACGTCATTGGACCAGTGAGTGGACCCTTACATAACCAACATTTAGAATTATTACTTAAACATAATATGTATAATTAACATTCAGATGCATAATCTAAAACCATAGAACACTTTTTAATCGAGTTATATTCCAAGTGTGTTCTGAGCTAGAACACTTCAATGTTTTACTGCACAGCAGGTGTTTTTCTGCATCTCCTGTGTATTTCCTGTGTAAGCGGAGTTAGAAGAACCTTGTATTTTGTCTACAACAACTTCACACTATGGCAATAAATTAGCAATTCGACATTCACCAAAACCGTGTTTCCAATCAAAGCCCTTTAAATGCTTGCAAACCAGTGTCAAAATAACAGATCAGACTTCCAGGATGAAGTGTACCAGGCTGGGACTAAAGCCAGAAAATCATTAATGTATAAGTATCAATTTATAAAGGTAAAAACCCTGTCCTGATGAAACCTTTAAGAAAATCCAACTGAAAAAAGCATGCGCCACAAATTTAAGATATCATATATACATAATTAAGGCGATGGAGATTGGTTTGTTTTTAGAAAGAAGAGATTAATACCCCACCTACAGATAAGATTACTATTTGAGAAAAGTATATAAAGGCTTGTGTGTGTATAATTCAGACTTTCTGCAGACACAATAAAGTGAGGCACACTTTATTGTTTCAAAAAGGTTTAATTACTTTTTGACATCTACAAACCCTCTGTCTCTGAAGTTTTTTGTTAGGCTGGAAAGATTGTTTCCCATGACAAAATCCACCAACATCCCAGAGTTGAAGCTGTTCTGTACTGAGGAATGACCTAAAATTCCTTCAAGCCGATGCGCAGGACTGATCAACAGTTACCGGAAACATTCAGTTGCAGTTAATGATGCACAAGGGGATCACACCAGATACTGAAAGCAAAGGTTCATATACTTTTGCCACTCACAGATATTCAATAAATAAATGAACAAGTATAATTTGTTTAACTGGGTTCTCTTTATCTACTTTTATTTTTTTTATTATAATGTTTTAGGTCATATTTATGTGCAAGAAAACAGAATTCACAGAATGTGGAATTATCAGAATGTGTGCATTTCCTAGAAGCACCACCTCATCGGATCTAAAAAAAAAGGGAGAAAGAAAATATGTCTTAATATAGTGAGTACAGTTTAATGAAACATCACTAACATGATGAAATTAAAACATAACTTTTAGCTTATGTAAATAACATACAATGTATAACAATTACATTAAATTATACACAGACTACACATTAGTGACCGGTTATTACTGGCCTTTATTACATTACCACTTTTGATAATTATGCAATAATAGTAAAAGACACTGACGAATAATAAGAAGACATAAAAATGTCAGAAAATGTGTTAATCTTTCTCTGGGTCTTTAAAGAAAAATATAAAACTTTTTTGGATTTTTATGGCTCTGCCAGCTGGAAAGGATCCTGACTGCTGGTGTACAAGGTGTGTATTTATATTGCTATTAGTCAATTAGGAACCAAAGTCATAAAAATGTTATGGATCTTTGAATCTGCCATAAAAAAGTGCAAGCAAATGCATTTTAAACTGCAAAAAGCACAAAACTTATATTTACCGTGTATTTGTCCCATTTCTTTTCAGGATCATAAGGTTCCCAGCGGCTGGCAGGAAATATGTGTTTGTTTTTTTCATACCAGCTCCTCAGAACCACTTTTCCTGCATGAGACTTTAAACAAACACACACACACACACACACACACACACACACACACACACACACACAAATTAACATCTGTGGACAAGATTCCATGTCAAACAGATTTATGTGAACTGTTCTTTCCTAATGAGGAATGTTTATTGGATTTAATGTTTAGATCACACCATGCCTTTACCTCATCTTTCTCAACTGTAGCATCATTTACCAATCGGATATCGTCATGAACATCAAAACTGAAAAGTGGTCCTGGATTAAGACACAGATTTGTTCTTAGCATTAAAATTGATACAGGTCAAGTGCTTCAGTTCACATGAAACATCAGTACAGGGAAAAATGTGATCTCTGTGACTTTGATTGTGGCATGGATGTTGGTACCAGAAGGGCTGGTTTGAGTATTTCAGAAAATCTCCTGGGATTTTCACACACAACAGTCTCTAGAGTTTACACAGAATGGTGTGAAAAATAAAAAAAATCCTGTGTATGGAGGGTATCCAGGCTGAAACAGCTTGTTGAGTGAGATCAGAGGAGAATGACCAGACTGGTCTGAGCTGACTCAGATAAGCACTCTACAATCTTGGCGAGCAGAAAAGCATCTTAGAACAAACACAAAAAACATCAAATATTGAGTTGGATTGGCAACAACTGCAGAAGAACACATCAGGTAACTGTCAGCCAAGAACAAGAAACTGAGGCTATCATGTGCACAGAATCACTGAAACTGGACAGTTGAATACTAGAAAAAGACCAGGTGATGGTCAATGCTCTTCAACTGTCCAGTTTGGGTGAGCCTGTGCCCATGATAGCCTGGGATTCCTGTTCTTGTCTGACAGGAGTGAAACCCACTGTGGTTGTAAAGCGTGATTATTTGAGTTACTATATCCTTCCTGGCAGCTCAAATTAATTTGGCTATGGTCATCTGACCTCTCTTATAAACAAGGCATTTCCACCCACAGACCTGTTACTCAGTCAATGTTTTTTGTTTTTCGCACCATTCTGTGTAAATGCTAGAGACTGTTGTGTGTGAAAATCCCAGATCAGCACTTTCTGAAATACTCAAACAGCCCTTCTAGTACCACAATCAAAGTCACAGAGGTCGCACTTTTCTCCTCATTCTGATGTGAACATCTTATCGATCTAATATATATATATATATATATATATATATATATATATATATATATATATATATATATATATATATATATATATATATAAAAATATAAATAACATTACACACACACGCTTGAAAGTTTGTGAACCCTTAAAAATATAATCTGCATAAATATGACTGAAAACATCAGCCTTACATGCATGTCTTAAAAGTAAAGATAAATAATAAAGAGAACCAAATTAAACAAATAAGACAAAAATATCATACTTTGTCATTTAATTATTGAGGGAAATGATCCAATATTATACATCTGTGAATGGCAAAAGTACGTGAAACTCTAGAATTAGCAGTTCATTTGAATGTGAAATTAGAGTCAGGTGTTTTCAGTCAATGGGATGACAATGAGGTGTAAGTGAGCTCCCTGTTTTATTTAAAGAACAGCGATCTATCAAAGTCTGATAGTCACAACACATGTTTTTGGAAGTGTATGATGGGATTAGTTGTTGATAATCAGGCTGGAAAAGGTTGAAAAACCATCTCTAAAGAGTTTGGATTCCACCAATCTACAAAGATCACGCCAAGAGCAACAGAGGTGCACTTTGGGCTACACAATTAATCGAATATTGATCTCAATTTTGACTGCCCACGATTACATGAACATGATTGACTGGGATATTGATGATTAAAGTTTGTCCTCTGCTCATAGAAAACTCTGCTGCATATCAAATCATGCACTTCCTAAACTTACAGCCAATCACCATAGAGTGGTGCAGGGATGATGTCATTTTGTACGCCAAAACACAGACACGAGTTAGCATTTTAACCCTTTCAGTTCCATTGTCCTGAAGTCAGAGGGCTTTTTTTTTTTTTTTTTAATGGGATTTTGGTTAAAACCCTGAAATAAAGTGTGTTGACCACAAGCTCAAAAATATTTTCACGTTTTGTTCTACGACATAAAATACACCAGTAGTACCCCACTTGTGAGTTTTTAAAGCTTTTACGTGTTTTGAAAAAGACAGTTGCTAACTGGAACTACAGACGTTGTCGGGGACATTAAATGTAACCACGTCGAACAGGAAAAAACTGCAAATAAACTGCTTCAGGTGTGCTGTGCACAATTCCCAAAAAAATGGTTGAAGATTCATCCACAGAGGAAATCCGTATTATGGAAAATGTTTCAAATCAAGTTTGGAAAAGTTTGTCGGAAGCTTGTCGACCGTGGTTTAGTTCGTTTCAAGTATATGGCTAGCTTTTTATTTTTGTAGATTGTATTTAGGCTTCAAACTTGAAAATTATCTTGATAGACAAAACGTGTTATTATTGTAAACTTTTGTCACAGAGATTATCTTTTGCAATAATCCACAAGTCTATGTGAAAATCCTATTGGGTTTTTGTCGAGAGAACCGGTGTGATGATAACGTCCGGGTTCCGGTACAAAATGACATCATCCCTGCACTGCTCTATTGGGTGATGTGTCTGCGTCTCTCCTCCTGTAAACACTGTTAATGCCTTTTCTGCATACACCTGAATTGTTTTCATTTGGTTGCATATCGTTATATTTGATGCATATTTTCATTTGGTTGATGGCATTTTTATTTTTCTTATCCTATATTTTGGGTACAATTTTATTTATATTTTGCTTCTACGTGATGATGCACTTTAACCTCTTTTACCGGTAGCCAAAAAATGGCATTTTTGTCTGTTTTGGGGGTACCTGTGCTCAGCATTGATTTGTTTTGTGATCTCACACACCACAGTAGTGGTTGATGGCTCATATAAAATAGACACTTAACCCTCTTACCCCGTATGGCCGAAAAACCGGCTTGCCCGTCTTTGATCTATTCCCGCAAGGACGATATAACCGGCTTGGTCGTCTATGCCAAATACCCGTAAGGCCGATATAGCGGCTTTACAATGTAAACGTTATCCTCGTAAGGCCGGTGTACCGGCATTACTCTGCTATGATTCCTTACTTATTTAATTATTATTTTTTGACCCGGAAGGTTGATGACCTAATGACGTCACGACATGATTATGTTATTACGCCGGCATTACGATGAAGATCCGAGCGTGAATATTGGTGTACTAGTAGAAGTGAACTAAAAATGCCAAAGCGAAAATCTAATCGTGTTCCAGCTAAAGTTACACCTTACAGTGAACACGGGTACATCTGAAACAGTGAAAAAAAATTAAACATACACAGTTACACAGGCGACAGCGAGGATTCTAGATAGTGACAGCAGTTCAGGCGATGTTGAAACCGAAACTGATAGAGACGCCTGATTCAGACCCTGATCCGTCATTATTATAAGTTAAGTTGTTTCAAGGCCTAAAAATGTTCAAATTAAATGTTGATTTTGGACCAGGAACTCAGGGTTGGCATGCTGTTTCTCTGGGGAATATAGGGTTATGGGACATAATACTGTGGGAACTTGGGGGTAAGAGGGTTAAGACTTTAAGAATAAGCAGTTATTTCAAGCATTTCATCTTTGACCTAGCCTACCTGGGGCAATATATTCAGAATTTTATTATTATTTTTTAATTATTTAAAAAAAAATATTTACTTTTAACATAAATGTTATATCTTCACAGCAAATGTTGACATCAACCCCATTCCTGGTCTCAAAGATGCCCCAAGTACTTGTCCATGAACACCAAAATATGATGAAGTTACCTTTAACCACTAAAATTGTGTGTAAGGTTATCCAAACACAGGTAAAAACCTCTGCAAAATGGCACAAAACCTCTCCAAATGGCACGAAATGTCTCTAAATGACATAAAACCTCTCTAAATGGCACAAAGCTTATAAAAAATGGCACAAAGCCTTTAAATACTGCAGACTTCTAGAAATAGCAAACATTTTTTTAAAAGGCACAAAATAACCTCTCCAAATGGCACAAAATGAAAACAAATGGCAGTAGCATGAACTCTGTTACACAATGTGTAATTTCACACACACAAAAAAGTCTGAAACATACTTATAAAATATAATGTTTATTAAAAATAGTGCCAGAGCCCCAGGTGAAGCAGCACTTGCTCTCCTAATGGCTCAAATGATAGACACGACTGACCCCTCTCCTCTGACTTCTTTTGGGGGGGTAGATAGAGCCCCTCAACTTAATCCACATAGTCCTCCTCCAAAAAAAGAAGAGCCACTCGGAAATAACTGCTCCAGAAGCTGTGACTCATTCAGGTTTTTTCGGGAGCACGCCGCCGCTATAAGACGCCGATAAATCGCACACTGAGCGAAAAGCAGTAGAAAACTAGTGATCAGAAAAAACTGCCAAACATGCAAAAACCTGCTGTATAAATTTTTTGCAGCAAGACCCCTAGAGGGAGCTGCCATTTCCTGTAGTTTCTCTGCACGGCCCTGTAGCGCTGTGCTGATTGGCCTGTACCGCTGACACACAACTCAAGACGCACGCGTAAAAGGTTTGGTTGTGCTGAATACGCGTTTCATTTTCTCAGCCTCCGAGTGGTCAATCATGTCGAGTTTGGGCTTGTTTGGAAGCTAGAAGTATCTACAATTGGTCCAAGTGGGTGTCAATCAAGTTAGACTGCAAGATTATAATTTAGGAGGCAGAATGTTCAGCATAGCCAAAGCAGATTACCTTTTTTTAGAATGTGTCTCAATTCAGTTTATTGTTAATTACTAAATTCCAGAGGGGTGGGATATCAAAACACTTAATTCATTTTGAAGAGGACATTTGTGACTAAATATGGAACTTTGCATTTGTTTTCTTTAATAAAGCTGATGGACTTTATACCGATGGAAATGTGCATGATTTATAAAACCGCGAGCGAACTGGATTTTCGTCTATGTAGGTAATGTAAGGTAGTTAACGCTTATACAAGTCCGATCTTGGGTTAAATGTTATAATTTTATTGTGTTGTATATGGTGTTTTACTATCAAAAAAGCTTTACTCCTGTCTCCGATTTATCTCTGTCTCAATGTTTTCATGGAGAGATGTGAATTGTTTGCCCAGCAGGGAGTTCAAACTCCGCCCATTTCCCATCCCCCTGCTCACCAGCAGTTAAGCACAGAGTCATGAAACTGCACACACAGAAAGCCACCAGTGTCCTGATTAATCTTGTACCAGAACAGCAATGATACAATAATTCATTTATTTATACTAATTGAAAATGTCCGATAAGTCGTTTTCCATTCCGCCGGCGGAATGAACGCTAGTGGTGAAAGGACCAGACTAATTTGATGCAAAGATTTGTACATTAGCAGGAATGTAGCACAAGATGGAGGTGAAAGCAGTGGTCTGTTTATTTAAATATGAAAGTGCAATAAAAAATATGTTGTCCCTATAATCAATGAATAATCGTGATCTAAATATTGATCAAAAATAATCATGATCATCATTTTGGCCATAATCGTGCAGCCCTAGGTGTAATAGTCTGCGAGGTCACAAAGGAACCCAGGGTAACTTGTAAGCAACTAAAGGCCTCTCTCACATTGGCTAATGTTAAATGTTCATGAGTCCACCATCAGGAGAACACTGAACAACAGTGGTGTGAATGGCAGGGTTGCAAGGAGAAAGCCACTGCTCTCCACATAGAACACTGCTGCCTGTCTGCAGTTTGCTAAAGATTACATGGACAAGCCAGAAGGATATTGGAGAAATGGTAAGTGGTCTGCACTTATATAGCACTTTTTTAAACCAAGGCGCTAACTTGCCATCGGGAGCAACTTGCGGTTCAGTGTCTTGGCCAAGGACACTTTGGCATGTGGAGTCATGTGGGCCGGGAATCGAACCGCCAACCCTACGATTAGTGAACCCTATCTGCACAAAAAATGCTTTGTGGACAGATGAGACCAAAATGTGTGAAAATCTGATGTTTTAGGTCATATTTATGCAGATACACAGAAAATTCTAAAGGGTTCACAAACTTTCAAGCACCACTGTGCACACAATCACTCCCTCTCACTCTCCATACATACACATAAGCCATGAAGACAAATTTATATGCATTGAAATACTGGTTTTAAATTGGCAGAATGACTCAAATAGTCGGACATACTTGGGTGTTAAAAATATCAGAAGTATGCTTACCACTTTTGCCTCTAGCTTTTGTCACAATGAAGTCATAGAAGCTGTGGTGCTGGAAGAAAAAAAAAAAAAGAAGCTTTCTAATTCAGAGCCAAGTTGAAAGCTGATACTGTATGGTTTGAGAACTTATCAGTACGCCATCTTGTCCAGATGAATTACATATAATATGTCGCCTGTGCAACATGCCAATAGAATTCATTTTATTTGCATCCAACTGCCTTGAGAAACACTGTATTTGAAAAAATTTATTTGATCTTTGATCATAAGAATCCTGGACAGTTGGACGGACAGAAGCATGAACAGCCTTAAAACATAATGCCTCTACTACTCAATGGTGGAGGCATAAAAAGAACTCCGCTACATTCTTAGAACTTTTGAACCATTGGAACAAATTTCAGAAGTACTTTACTTTATCACAAAGCAGCTTTACAAAACCTTATGAACAAGCTGATGGTGCCAAGGATTATTGGATGAGTAAAAACAAAAAGCATGTGATGACAGAAGGTTATTTAAAAGTGCATTTAGAAACCAGATACCTGTGGTTAAAGGAAAAAATATATAGTATTGAAGCATTATACTGTACAATCAAACAATTATCAGCCTTTTCTGCTCTCTAATAAAACACAACTATAAAAATCAAGCATTAAAAAAAAAAAAACACTGCTCAAAGGCTCATTAGTAATGTTTATAGTTGATTTTATCATCACTGTGTAATTAGGGCCTTATTTAGGGTTTCATTCTGTGTTTGACTGCTCTTACATGAGGGATGATCAAATCCTCCTTAATGTACATGAGTTGCTCCACTCCAGCAGACCTGTGGGGCACAAATACAATGATATTACTTAACAAAGCAAAATCAATTAACAGATTCACAAAACAATTCAATCAGAATGTACATAGTATTGTTTAACAAATTTTTACTTTGTACATATAGACATGAACAAAAATGTATTCATAAGCATAAACAAAGACATGTATACAAAACCTAAACTGATAAAATATATTCGGACACTATTAATACCCAACATTAGAACTTTGTTACAAAGCTGTTGCTGGCAGTTACAGCTTTCCGACGTATAGGGCAAGTTGTTATTATTATTATTATTATTATTATTACAATTACATACAGTGGTGCTGGAAAGTTTGTGAATATAGAATTTTCTACATTTCTGCATAGATATGAACTAAAACATCAGATTTTCACACAAATTCCTAAAAATAGATCAAGAGAATCCAATTAAACAAATAAGACACAAATATTATATGTGGTGATTTATTTATCTAGGAAAATAATCCAATATTACGTATGTGAGTGGCAAAAGTATGTGAACCTTTGTTTTCAGTATCTGATATGACCCTCTTGTGCAGCAATAACTGCAACTAAACGTTTCTGAAAACTGATGATCAGTAATGCACATGGACTTGGATGAATTTTAGCCCATTCCTCAGTACAGAACAGCCTCAACTCTCCTCAATTAACTTTATTATTTTTTAACCGTTCTTTGCTAGAAGAACTTGTGTGATTAGGGTCGTTGTCTTGCTGCATGACCCACTTTCTCTTCAGATTCACTTCATGGACAGATGTCCTGACATTTTCCTTCAGAATTTGCTGGTATACTTCATTGTTCCATCAATGATGGCAAGCAGTCCAGGCCTAGATGCAGCAAAACAGGCCCAAACCATGATACTACCACTACTATGTTTCACACATGGAATAAGGTTCTTATGCTGGAATGCAATGTTTTCCTTTCTCCAAACACAATGCTTTTCAATTAAACCAAAAAGTTATATTTTGGTCTCATCCATCCACAAAACATTTTTCCAATAGCATTCTGGCTTGTCTACATGGTCTTTAGCAAACTGCAGACGGGCAGCAATGTTCTTTTTGGAGAGCAGTGGCTTTCTCCTTGCAATCCTGCCATGCACACCATTGCTGTTCAGAGTTCTCCTGATGGTGGACTCATGAACATTAACATTAACCAATGTGAGAGAGGCTTTTAGTTACTTACAAGTTACCCTGGGTTCCTTTTTGACCTCAATGACTATTGCACATTTTGCTCTTGGAGTGATCTTTGTTTCTTGACCACTCCTGGGAAGGGTAGTAATGGAAAATAGAATTTCCTCCATTTCTATACAATCTGTCTGACTGTGGATTTGTGGAGTCTGAACTTTTTAGAGACAGGTTTGTAACCTTTTACAGCCTGATGAGCATCAACAACTCTTTTTCTGAGGTCCTCAAAAATCTCCTCTGTTCGTGCCATGATACACTCCCACAAACATGTTGTGAAGATCAGACATTGATAGATGACGGTTATTTAAAAAAACAAAACAGGGCGCTCACTCACATCTGAATTTCATCCCATTGATTCAGAACACCTGACTCTAATTTCACCTTCAAATAGGTTGCTAAACTTAGAGGTTTGTTTATGTTTATATATATATATATATATATATATATATATATATATATATATATATATATATATATATATATATATATATATATATACATAAAATAAATAAATAAAACACACACACACACACACACACACACACACAGTATCTCACAAAAGTGAGTACACCCCTCACATTTTTGTAAATATTTGATGATATCTTTTCATGTGACAACACTGAAGAAATGACACTGTGCTACAATGTAAAGTAGTGAGTGTACAGCTTGTGTAACAGTGTAAATTTGCTGTCCCCTCAAAATAACTCAACACACAGCCATTAATGTCTAAACCGCTGGCAACAAAAGTGAGTACACCCCTAAGTGAAAATGTCCAAATTGGGCCCAAAGTGTCAATATTTCGTGTGGCCACTAGGGCTGCACGATTATAGCTAAAATGATAATCCCGATTATTTTGATCAATATTGAGATCTCGATTATTTATCACGATTATTTTAAGGACAACATTTTTATTGCACTTTCACATCTAAATAAACAGACTGCTGCTTTCACTTCCATGTTGTGCTACATTCCTGATAATGTACAAATCTTTGCATGAAATTAGATTGGTCCTTAACCCTCTTACCCCGTATGGCCGAAAAACCGGCTTGCCCGTCTTTGATCTATTCCCGCAAGGACGATATAAACGGCTTGGTCGTCTATGCCAAATACCCGTAAGGCCGATATAGCGGCTTTACAATGTAAACGTTATCCCCGTAAGGCCGGTGTACCGGCATTACTCTGCTATGATTCCTTACTTATTTAATTATTATTTTTTGACCCGGAAGGTTGATGACGTCATGACGTGATTACGTTATTACGCCGGCATTACGATGAAGATCCGAGCGTGAATATTGGTGTACTAGTAGAAGTGAACTAAAAATGCCAAAGTGAAAAGCTAATCGTGTTCCAGCTAAAGTTACACCTACAGTGAACACAGGTACATCTGAAACAGTGAAAAAAAAGAGAAAACATACACAGTTACACAGGCGAGAGTGAGGATTCTAGATAGTGACAGCAGTGAAAGTTCAGGCGATGTTGAAACCGAAACCGATAGAGACGCAATCTCTCCTGATTCAGACCCTGATCCGTCTTCATCTTCAGCATCAACCAGTGCGACTGACACTGCAGGGGTCTGGAGTCATAACGGGACCATTTCTGTGCATTCGTGAAAACACTACCTGCTGGTCTGATTATCACCGGAAACTTGACTTTTGGCGCTAAAATGCATTTATTTATTTATTATTTATAACGGCATTGACCACGCTGATGCTCGTATGGTAAATGAGGATTTTAGCGAGCATTTTTTCGTAACTTCTCTAGTTAAGAATTGTGCTCTAAGTTTAGTAAAAACACTGAACTGCTTCATTTTCAAAGTAATATTACACAAATACATTATTATAAGTTGTTTCAAGGCCTAAAAATGTTGATTTTGGACCAGGAACTCAGGGTTGGCGTGCTGTTTCTCTGGGGAACATAGGGTTATGGGACATAATACTGTGGGAACTTAGGGGTAAGAGGGTTAAAATACATCATCTCGTAGAAGCAAAATATAAATAAAATTGTATCCAAAATATAGGATAAGAAAAATAGAAATGCCATCAACCAAATGAAAATCAAATATAACGATATATTGCATCAAATATAACGATATGCAACCAAATGAAAACAATTCAGGTGAATGCAGAAAAGGTAATAATGTTCACAGGAGGAGAGATGCAGACAAATCACCCAATAGACCGGAAGTTATCATCACACCGGTTCCCTCAACAAAAACCCAATAGGATTTTCACATAGGCTTTTGGATTATTGAGGGAAAAAAAAAAAAAACTCTGTGATCAAGAAAAATTTACAACACTAACACGTTTTGTCCATCAAAATTATTTTCACAAATCAACACACCATTTATCAAGATTGAAGCCTAAATACAATTGGCAGAAATAAACAGCTAACCATACACTATAAACAAACTACACCAGTGGTTTTCAAAGTGGGGGCCGCCAGAGGGGCCTCAACAATTTGGTGTGAAAAATAAATGTATGTTTTCTCTTTCTCAATCTGACAACCACACACACAAACACACAATCAATAATATAATTAAATATATATAACTAATATAATTATTTATATTATTATTATTATATCATTATGTACATTAAAAAAAAGCGGGGGGGGGGGGGGGTATATTCAGTAGTCTGTATTTTTAATATGTTTTAAAGACATCTTGCAAAAGGGGGGCCTCTGTCAAATGTTAATGCCATTTGGGGGGCCTTGCCCTGGAACAGTTTGGGAACCACTGAACTACACCACGGTCGCTCGACTTCAACGTCACCATCACCAAGCTTCCGATTACTTCTCCAAACTTGATTTAAAACATTTTCCATAATACGGATTTACTCTGTGGATGAATCTTCATCCACATTTTTTTGGGGGGGGGATTGTGAGAACCAGTTTCAGGGCTCTACAGTAACAATTTCTTTACAATTACAAAATTACAAAAATTTAGGAGCACAGTTGAAGTTGAGTTTTTTTTAAAAATTATTATTATTATTATTTTTAGTGATGGTAACATTAATGTGCCACAAAATAACACAGAAGTAGCATGAGAAAACTTGAGCTTGTCAATTATGACAGAATTTAGGAACATAGTGTGAGCCATGACACATTAATTTACCTTCTGATAAACTAAATTTAATATTTTCAGTTAATTTTACAGACTGTATGCAAAAAACAACCGTTAACCTGTTCCACCTTGTAAACAAATACAACAAACCTGAATGTTCAGTGTTTGAAGTCTGCTCCTCTTAAATATATTTAAAGCTGCACTATTAGACATTTCCACTGTCATGGTTCTGGGCTGGAGTCAGTTCTCGAACCGCTCTGTGTGTATTGTGTAGATATCTGAATAATCTCATATAGGATGTGATTGGGTGAGTTCATTTTCAAGTCAGATGCAAAGCGCTTTAGTTTAATGGTGTTCAATACTGATGCTCCGATCAGGATTTTTACAGCCGATACCGATCCAGACACCAATCTTTTTTTATTTAAGCTTTAATCAGGGGGTCATAAACAGTAAAATGTAAGCTCTCTGCTCATGGTCACTGTTAATTGGATTAAATCAATAGCAATGAGGAATACTGTTGGTTAATTGATAAATAAACAAGCATAAAATATTTATTTTTAAATATCTTAAACAATAAAGAGTCGTAATTAAAAGTAGACTAACACAAACATGATCCATATTAGGAAAAAGGCTAATAGCTTTCTAATGAAATAGTGAACTAAGCGTAATGTCGAATTGATATTAAATGCAACCCATAGTAATGAAACATTTTCATTTCTCATTTTATTTATATTTAATGAAGTTATTATAATATCTATTTTTATATATTAAATGATTTATTTATAACTAAGCACCTTTTCTGTCTTTACATTTTAAGTAGTTTTATTTTTATGAGTTGTTCCTTTTAGATTGATTTCCCCAGGGGATTAAATCAGAACATGGAAACTAGAGCTGACGTTTCCAGTGATATCTGGCAACCCTGAGTTTAAATGAAGTCAGTGCTCCTGTAGAGTTAAGAGTAGGAGAGCCGCAGCCTACTGTACGTTTACAGACTGTACAGTTGCTACTCTTGATTAAGGTGAGGAATTATTTAATAAAGAAGCTTAAATTAAACCCGGCTTGTAGCATTAGCATTATTATTAATTTACTCTGCCCGATGCCGCTGTGTCTACACGAGCAGGTCACAGTCGCAGGTTGTGAGATCGGGAAGTTGAAGCAGATGTTACTCTTGTCATCATAATGGCTTCTCTGCAGTATTTCCACACATGTTCGGTGGACTGAGGAGATGAAAAGGAGTGTAAAAGTAACTGTTGAGCAGTGTAGATGCATTTTGGACTTCCTGTAGTTTTTATTTCGGTTGTATTATACAATTCCGAACAGGTCACCCGCACCGGTGTGAATAAATATTTATTCACAGTCGCACAAAGTACTTTTCAGTCGTAAATGCGAGTGAAATGGTCGCACAGTAGAGCCCTGCATTTATCTGCAAAGTTTTTTCCTGTTCGGCATGATAACGTTTAATGTCCCTGACAACCTCTGTAGCGTCATGATTTCTGAAGTGAAGCTAGCCGCTCGAGTGCCAAAATGCTAACTCCATTTCCGGGTTTTGGCACTACAAAACGATGTCATCCCTGCGCCACTCTATGCTGATTGGCTGTAAGTTTAGGAAGCGCTTGATTTGATCTGCAGCAGTTTTCTCTGAGCGGAGGACGAACTTTAAACGTCAATATCGCAGTCGATCATGTTAATTTAATCGGGGGCAGCCAAAATCGTAATCACGATCGATATTCAATTAATTGTGTAGCCCTAGTGGCCACCATTATTCTCCAGCACTGCCTTAACGCTCTTGGGCATGGAGTTCACCAGAGCTTCACAGGTTGCCACTGGAGTCCTCTTCCACTCCTCCATGATGACATCACAGAGCTGGTGGATGTTAGAGACCTTGTGGTCCTCCACCTTCCGTTTGAGGATGCTCCACAGATGCTCAATAGGGTTTAGGTCTGGAGACATGCTTGGCCAGTCCATCACCTTCACCCTCAGCTTCTTTAGCAAGGCAGTGGTCGTCTTGGAGGTGTGTTTGGGGTCGTTATCATGCTGGAATACTGCATACAGATCATGCTCTGCTTCAGTATGTCACAGTACATGTTGGCATTCATGGTTCCCTCAATGAACTGTAGCTCCCCAGTGCCGGCAGCCCTCATGCAGCCCCAGACCATGACACTCCCACCACCATGCTTGACTGTAGGCAAGACACACTTGTCTTTGTACTCCTCACCTGGTTGCCGCCACACACGCTTGACACCATCTGAACCAAATAAGTTTATCTTGGTCTCATCAGACCACAGGACATGGTTCCAGTAATCCATGTCCTTAGTCTGCTTGTCTTCAGCAAACTGTTTGTGGGCTTTCTTGTCCATCATCTTTAGAAGAGGCTTCCTTCTGGGACGACAGCCATACAGACCAATTTGATGCAGTGTGGGGCGTATGGTCTGAGCACTGACAGGCTGACCCCCCACCCCTTCAATCTCTGCAGCAATGCTGGCAGCACTCATACGTCTATTTCCCAGACACAACCTTTGGATATGACGCTGAACACGTGCACTCGACTTCTTTGGTCGACCATGGCGAGGCCTGTTCTGAGTGGAACCTGTCCTGTTAAACCGCTGTATGGTCTTGGCCACCGTGCTGCAGCTCAGTGTCAGGGTCTTGGCAATCTTCTTATTGCCTAGGCCATCTTTATGTAGAGCAACAGTTCTTTTTTTCAGATCCTCAGAGAGTTCTTTGCCATGAGGTGCCATGTTGAACTTCCAGTGACCAGTATGAGGGAGTGTGAGAGCAATGACACCAAATTTAACACACCTGCTCCCCATTCACACCTGAGACCTTGTAACAATAACAAGTCACATGACACCGAGGAGGGAAAATGGCTAATTGGGCCCAATTTGGACATTTTCACTTAGGGGTGTATTCACTTTTGTTGCCAGCGGTTTAGACATTAATGGCTGTGTGTTGAGTTATTTTGAGGGGACAGCAAATTTACACTGTTACACAAGCTGTACACTCACTACTTTACATTGTAGCAAAGTGTCATTTCTTCAGTGTCGTCACATGAAAAGATATAATCAAATATTTACAAAAATGTGAGGGTGTACTCACTTTTGTGAGATACTGTATATATAGCTGCAAGCAGTGATGAAATCCATGTGATTAGCCACCAGTACCAAACATACAGGTCAAGTAACATATAAATCACTCATTGCATGCAGAACATTAATTAATGAGTCTTTAATGGTCACATACACAGCAGAGCACAGTGAAATTCTTTTCTTCGCATACCCCAGCCTGTCAGGAAGCTGGGGTCAGAGCGCAGGGTCAGCCATGATACGGCGCCCCTGGAGCAGAGAGGGTTAAGGGCCTTGCACAACAGTAGCAGCTTGGCAGTGCTGGGGCTTGAACCCCCGACCTTTCAATCAGTAACCCAGAGCCAGAAGCCACCACTGCCCTGCCAACTGCCAACATATGTTGGCATATCAAAATTCCCTTTGCAATTTAGCATCTGCAATGTCTTCGCATAATGTTGACCAAGTTTGGGGACAATCACATGAATCCCATAGGATATATATGCAGAAATGCAGAGCCAGCAATTTTCAAAAAATCCACATTAAATCCAAAATGACTGAGTTTCTGTTGGGTGGAGCTAATGACTCATTTTGAAAATTGTCCAGCTTGATGAGAGCAGTAAATGTACAGAGTTTGGTGACTATAAGTAAAACTGACCCCACAACTTTAGTCAAAAGGGGACGTTACAGAGCCCCCCCCCAATGCCCATATCTTAGATTTTGCCTACTCCTAATGACCAACAACTTTGATAGGTGTGCTCACTTCCATGAAAAATTAAGCATGCTAAGGGCCACAAAAACACCAGAAAGGAGAATTAATGTTTGATGCATAACCACAGCAACACTATATAAGATATCAAAAATCTTTTAACAATTTTACTAATGTAAAAATTCACAGCTAATGCTGTGTCTTTGACCTTATTCTGACCAAGTTTAAGGTGATCTGGGTAAAGATAAGAGGATTATTACAAAATCTGTTGTAAGTCACACACTTACTGCTGCCAGTTATCTCGCCAAGACTGTGACTCACAATAGCCAATGCATGTGATCAATCCCCAGTAGCAAATCTATAGCTCAAGCTTCATCTAAACACTTCCTGTTGGGCGGAGATAATGATTGTGAAAGTTGTTTGGGTCAATGAGAACATCAAGTCTACTGAGGTACGCATATCTACGAAAAAGTATGTACGATATATGCACCAAGTTTATGTACCATGTAAAAGAGGGCACTGCAGAGCCCCTCCACCAAGCCAATGTTTGGGCCCTAAATATAGCTGCAAGCAACAATGACGGGTCCAATCACTACAGTGCCATCACCACATTGTGCGTGTATGAAAACTATGCATAGTGAAGCAAGTGCTGTAGAGTAACTTATTTGTGCTGATGTGTTAGGTTAAGCCCAAGTCTAAGGCTTTACAACAACTTCCATGTCCAAAAATACAGCTCGTATTTGGTGATATAATGCATAATAAAGATTAGATGCTATCTTTATTAGCCATTAATTAACTGTAGTGAAGTAATGTGTAGTGTGCACATGCATTTAAGGGGGTGCAACATAGCTCTGTTAATGTTCTTTTCTCTTAGTTTTTGATTTGTCTTTAATTTATTTATTCATTTTCATATGGTTCATTTACATGTGATTCATTTACATATGATTCATATTCATGAGATTCATTTTCATGAGATACATTTACTGATTTGCTTCTCTTTAAATCCAGTTTTAGACTGTGATATTACAAAGGTCTTTCCAGATTATTACTTGCTACACTGTACGAGATAACCCCAGTAAAACTGCCTGAATTCTATAATATAATTTGTTCACCATGTTAGGTTTAAATCCTCTAAAAACAGATTCGCAATTAAATAACATTACTCTGTTCCAGTTCACATCCTTCAAAGCATTGGCATGTTCTGCTTACTCTCACAATCCTCCAAACTCCCACACCCAAAGTCTCCATAAACAAATGAGACAGCAGTGTATCCTACAGAGACCTAACGTTGTCCACAATGTGAAAACAACTCAGAGAGTAAAGCTGAACTAACCAACAAAATTACCAAGACAAAAAGTTCCAGTAAGAGAAAAACCCCTACTGACTTCAAGTCTGATAAACAGTCTATAAATAATAAATATAATGTCCTTAACTTTTAAAGACTTGTAACAAATAATATAACAGTGTAGCACGTAAAGCCCGGGAGATAACACTAATAAAATTAAATAAACAGAAACTCTAACCCGGTCAGAGCATCGAAACAGAGAAGCACATTAACACAGGAGTAAATTTTAAGAGGAGTGAGTCCACAAAATCTAGGTGAAGTAATGCAACGACAATATCTTCAATAAGAATCCGAATTCTGTAGAGCTGGAAGGCCGAGTTCAAAAAAGAAAAATAATAGAAGAGCGAAAAAGACTCCGCTGTGTAGGTGATGCAGTTCACCCCGATATCAAGAGTTTAACATAGTCTCCTGCTTCCTCCGCTGAAATAAAGTCCTTCTGAACACCGTTATATGTAATGCGAAGCCGAGCTGGGTGAAGTATTCCATAGTTTTTGATTTGATTTGAATTACAATGTAACACAGGGGTCGGGAACCTAAGGCTCTTTCGGTGATTGCCTATAGCCCAATGGCGAGGAACAAAAACAACCATGAAAGCAAGCGTGTCAATTCAATTAAAACTCTACATATTTTTTTTTTTTAAAAGTTACATAACACAAATCGGTGCCCGTTTGCCATTTATGCACCAACCAATCGCACAGCCAGCTCAAACTACATTGGACGATGTGGAGCAGAGCGGAAATTTCCCGGTCTAATTCATAAATTGGGTGAAAACTACATAGTCTCTTCAGTTTTTTAACAAAAGTGCAATTGCTAAATGAAAGGGCGAGGAAAGAAAAAAGAAAGAAAAAAAAAGCTATGAGAACTGATCCTTCCAGTACAAACGGACAGACAAATTTGCATATTTGGAAGTCGCATTAATGGTAAGTAGTTTTCAATTTACTCTTACTTACATACTGAATCTTGTATTGATTTACCATTTGAAGAAACTATCATAGTTGGTTAGATGAATTCCAAGTGCCACCTACTAGGTGAAGTGCTGGTTGAGGTCAAGAACATGTAACATGTGAAATCTCCTTTATTACATTACCACTTTTAATAATTATGCATAGTTAAAATAGTAAAATACTCAAGATAACTATAATAATAAGAACACATATAGAAAAACATCAAAAACGTTAACTTTTCTCTGGCTCTTTAAAGAAAAAGACAACTTTTTTTTGGCTTTTATGGTTCAGCCAGCTGAAAAGCTTCCCGACTTTTAATGTAACAGCTACGCAAAGATTAAGTGTAATTTAACCTGCATTTAAGTGGGCAAATATAAGAGGACTATTGCAAAGTCTGTTGTATGTGCCCCACTTCCTGACTTGTTTAAGCTCTTTTCAGTTAATCAGCCATCAGTGTTCTTACCTTAACTCGCTGAAGTCTTTTCTCAGAACCTCCAGGGCTCTTTGGAGAAACTGCTGAATAGAATTGCCCTTCTTCATCTAGAATAAGAGATATGAAGACACACAAACACAGAAGTATGTAAATAGCTAATTCCTTTCTTTTTGCTATACACTGACAACATTTGGGTTTGAGATCAAAAGATGAATATGATCAAAAGATAAACACAAAAGATAGAACTTCAGCTTTTATTTCCCCGATATCCACATCTAGCTCTGTTAAACAACTTGGAACATTGCGACCTTTAGTGACCTCAAGAGTAACCAATTTTTAGGTGAGCAAAAGTATAGGAACAGACAGCCTTAAGGTAAATAACACTAAATATTTGATTGCATATCCCTTGCTTGCATTAAGGCCTTACCATTGACATCACCAACTGTTGCTTTCTTCATTTGTGATGCAATTAGGTGCGAGTAAGGCCCTATTTTATTTATAGAACAGTAATCTTTCAGCGTCTGATCTTCACAACACATGTTTGTGGAAGTGTATCATGGAAAGGAGATTTCTGAGGACCTCAGAAAAAGGAGTTGCTGATGCTCATCAGGCTGGAAAAGATCCATCTCTAAAGAGTTTGGACTCTTCCAGTCCAGTCAGACAGATAGAGGAAATTTAAGACCATCGTTACCCTTTCAAAGGAATGGTCGAGAAACAAAGATCACTCCAAGAGCAAGACGTGTAAAATAGTCCACAAGGTCACAAAGGAGCCCAGGGTAACTTTTATGCACATTAACATTGGCTAATATGTTAATGAGCCTACCAGCAGCAGAACACCGAACATCAATGGTGTGCATGGCAGCATTCCAAGGAGAAAGCCATTGCTCTCCAAAAAGAACACAGATGCCCCTCTGCAGTTCATGTGGACAAGCAAGAAGGCTACTGGAAAGATGTTTTGTGGATAAATAAGACCAAAATGTATTTTTTTGGTTTAAATGAGAAGGATTATGTTTGGAGAAAGGAAAACACTGCATTCTAGCATAAGAACCTTATCCCATTTGTGAAACATGCTAGTGGTAATATCATGGTTTGAGCCTGACTTGCAATCATTGATGGAACAATGAATTCTGAATTAAACCAGCAAATTCTAAAGGAAAATATCACTATACTGAATCGTACATATTGTACCAATGGCCGAGCAGTAGGTACTGTCACTGTATGCGATTTCGGACACAGCCATGGTTTGGGAATGCATGGTTGCTTCTAGAATAGGCTCACTAATCTTTATTGATGATGTGACTCATGATGGTAGCAGCAGAATGCATAAAAGTTTAGTGATGAAATTGGGTTGCCAGAGCCAGAGAAGGTGAGTGGTGAAGAATGCTCACCTGTGGGGAATTCAATTAATGAACGTTGTGCTGCAGTGAGGAGATGCGAGGATAAAAAGGGGAGAACCGAGAGCCGAGAGAGAGAGCAGCCAGCACAAAGCAGAATGCGTGGGTGTGAATAAAATATGCAGGAAAATGAAAGAAAACAAAGCTCCTTTTGAGTTGTCCCAGGCCTGCCTCCGGTTTCCTAATTTCTGCCAAAATAATATTGAATGTACCATAAGTGTTACATAATTTAATTTACTTTGAGACATCTATTCCAATACTTTAGCTCACCTAAAAATTGGGTGGTCTGCTACCAAAGGTGCCCTTTCCTAGCACATCTAGATGTAAATATCAGGAACTGAAAGCTGAAACTCTGATCAATCAACTTGTATTCATCTTTGATCTCAAACACAAATGTCTTCAGTGTATAGTAAAAACAAAAGAATTGGCTTTGCCGTTCCAATATGCATCATCATATCCAGAATATGATGCATATAGGAAGAAAAAAAGTGGAAAAAATCTTTGTTCGTTCTAATATCAATGCAATAAATAACAAATTAAGGTTTAAGAGGAGAAAATCATATTTTGCTGTTATTAGGCGGTCATTGTGGGTACCTTGACTGTTTTCCGGTGTCCAGATCCATCCCAGTAACTGAAAGTGATTTCAATTTCTTCACCTGAATATGAAAAAAGTCAAATTTAAGTACATTTTGTTGTTTATTCAGCCTATTAGCTACTCGTTTTTATTTCACCTACTCAGCATAGTTGAGTTCGGACATAGTTGAGTTTTGGGCCTCAGAGTAAGGGGCCAATGTAGATTATTAAGTGTATGCTCAGTACATATGAGCAAAAAATACTAGTTACTGGTGACCCTGGGGTACTGATTTTTCTTCTCTCTTACCAGTTACTTGGTGTTGAATCTCTTCATGAGACCCAAGGGACCCACCCACCAAAATTCTCATAAGGTTATCAGATTTTGTGCTTACCATGGCTCAAGAATCACATAATAGATTTCACTTTGAAAACCACTATCCATTACAAACTGACAGACTCTCATTCCTAATTGAAGTAGAATTCTTCACATCTCAAGCACATCAAAAGTTCCATTACTTTTTCACAGTTAAATAGACTTAAATGCATCTGCAGAGAGAATGAAGACTTTTGTTAGAAAAGTAAGGAAGTGTGCACTTTTAAAAATTTTATTTTAATTTTTTACAACTTTTTATTCCCCAAGAACATCACAGATCTTGTCATGGCCCAAGTTAGCACTATTGAGAGAACAGATGCACTGACCTCTAAACATTTTACAGCTAGAACAGAGAGAATTCCTGGTGCGCACTTATCGTGCCACTAATACAACAGTGATTGATATAATACTTAAAAACTTCAAAACCCTACAGGACAATCCTGAGACAGCTTCCCTTTTTAAGGAAGCTCCATTAATTTTCTTCAGACAGAACAAAAACATCAAAAAGCAAATTTTCATGAGTGAATTAAATGATCAGGCCTGTAGAATCTATGGTACTCTTGCATGAAAACATACAAGATGTTCCACAAGCAAATTCATTAATACAGCCAAAAAAATCACAGAACCTAATGGATGTGGTTTATTAGCAATCACTCCTTGTGCATCACCACAGTTGACATTTATCATCTTTTCTGTAAGGAATGTAATAAGCTATACATAGAACTGGAGGAGACTGGCTGATTATTTTTTTTGAAGCACCTTAATAGCAACAAAATGAAGGATATCTCCTTACCAGTGGAATTACAGATTTGCTTTATACACAGTTCACTGAAACCCGTCTAAAAAAATATCTTGATTTTGGTCTCATAACAGCAAAAAAAGAAAAAATTACTGGGTCACTCTTATCAGTCTCTCCAGGATTTTGTGATTGCAGAATCACATTAATGCAAAATCAACAATAAATAAAAAATTCAGAGGAGACTGAATTAAAGATTTTCCACAGATTTGGGCCAACACATCATGTGACGTCATCACAACACACATTCATTCAAAGCCCTCTTTGATCTACATGCATCGAACACGAGTACAGCTAAAAAGGTCTCATATTAACAAACAAAACTTGTTCACATTCCTCCTGTGTGTGCATACACACTGGTTCTCTTCAGACGCTGAAAACGCTATACAGCGATTTTCAAGCGGCTGGGAGCAAAGGAATGTGGTTTTTCTAACAATAATTTTTCTATGGAACAATTCTAAAGGAAAATGTCAGGACATCCGTCTGTGAACTGAATCTCAAGAGAAAATGGGTTATTCAGCAAGACAATGACCCTAAGCACACAAGTCATTCTACCAAAGAATGGTTAAAAAAGAATAAAGTTAATGTTTTGGAATGGCCAAGTGAAAGTCATGACCTTTATCCAAGAGAAATAATGTGGAAGGACCTGAAGTAGGGCTGAGCGATAATTTTATAATTATCGCAATATAATTTTCCTTGATATAATTCTAACAAAAGTTCAATAACAGTTCAATATATGTTTATGCATCGCACATGATCTGCGTATATGCACAAAATACTGTGCGAGTGCGTGTTGCATATCGGACAGATAACGTAGTGTTGTTTACCAACACAGTGGTGGCTAACAGGATCGTAGTTAGAGTGGAGAAATGAGTGACACTGGAGCAGATGTAGTGCTGCCAATGACCAGCTCAAATTACGATGACATCATCGACAGAAAAGGTCATTCAACTTTTGTAATTTGGAGATGTTTTGGCTTTTATGATCAGACATAACAGAGCAGCGTGCACTGCAAAACTGTGCCACAGATATGTGCCAGCAACGACAGGCAACACCACAAACCTCTCTCACCATTTAAAACATCACCCGTTAGATCACGCAGTAAGTCAAAAATTACTACCACAAACTAGTGTTGCTAGTGGAAGTGGAGCATCTACAAGCACCAGGCCAGTATTCAGTGCAACTACACCATGCCTTATGACAAAAAAAACGAAAAAAACATCACAAATGCAGTTGTATTGCAAAAGACATGCTTCCCATTAGCACTGTCAAAAATGAAGATTCAATAAGTTCTCTCTCTCTCTCTCTCTCTCTGTCGGTTTCACGCGCACACACACACACACACACACACACACGTGTGCGCACACGAATACTCAGGTTAATACCATGGAGATATAAATGAACAGTCGTCACATGCCGTGGCTCGAGGAAGCTGCCAAAAAAAAATCTTACTAAAATATTTCATAGGCTGTTTGTATGCAAACAATTTTATTCATAATGTTACAGTTGGACTTTTTTGTAGCTGAAAAGAACATTGAGTATGTCATTTGTTATTTATCTTTATATTCTAGTTTAAACATTTTTGTAATAAATATAACGGCATAGTAGGAACTGAACTGTCACTTCATTTATCAAAGTTCTTCCACCAAAAAAAAAAGATTATGTCGACCCTTGTGAAATTTTATTGATAATTTGCTTTTCCATCAGCTATATCGGCAAACATTTTAATGCGCTAAAGCTTTCATAACCAAAAAACCCCAAAAACCTTTGATGGAAACGTGGCTAATGTTTATAGGCAGAGTTATTCAAAGAAAATTCTATTTGCTTTTTTCCTACCATTATTTGCATTATTCTTTTCCATATCTGGTGATGTAATAATGGACTTTTGCATTCGACTGCTTAGCTTAAACACACTTAACTATCTTGATTTATCAAAACACAAAATAGAGATTCCTGTGAAAAAAGTAAACAATACCAATAATTAATATTCCTTTATGAGTACAAATAAGTGTAATTGTGTAAAAGTGTAAGTGTAAATAAGCCTACATATTACACCAGCATCATTCATGTTCAGATACATACAATAATTGTTATTTTCATATCACTTACTCTTGATTTTCTCCTGCTTCCGCTCCCATTCCTGTCTAAGCTCCTCCCTCAGGCGATTTTCCTCCTCCTGGACACAAAAAAGACAAAAACAAACAACTCGTTTAAACACCAAACAATATAGCCGTAAGTAGCGATCTGCAGGTCCAAGCACCCTTGCTAAGCGATTCAGAATTATAAGGGCATTATAGATTAACATACTTAATAGGTTTTCTGATTTTAACCCAATGCTGAATAATGGGAATACATAGCAAATACTATACAATAAAATAAAAAAAAAAGATTCTATATAAAGGAATAAAGCAATAAAAAGGTGGAGATGATATTAGATTGTCAAATTTCAGTGTGGATGTGGTACAAGAAAAGGCCTGTGCTGGCTTGCCTCCCTCAAAGTCTTGGTCAAGATTATTCACATAACAGGATGCTAGCGAAGGCAAGAAAGGTTGTCAGGTCACTGTGGTAACTTGGCTGACTAACTGAACACAGCCCATGATACATCATACAGGTTGTACTTTGAAAAACACATTCTACTTTTCCTTTAAACAAACACATTTTGTTATTATTTATTTATTTATTTTAACAGTTCACTGGTACAGGTGATGGTATTTTCATTGTTGCAGGTTTCTTCTCTTCCATACAGTCTAGCCTAGGGAAGTGCATCAAAAGTCAAAAACTTTTACCTCTCTTTCCCGGTCTGGAAGAAAGCTGGTGTCGACATCAGGATTCTTCCCCAGCTTTTTTTTCTCAACCGGGTTGTCTAGCAAACAGCAACAAGTCAAATTAATAACAAAAGTTGAAATCTATATTCATAGCAACAGGACTAAACAGGTTGTCTATGCAAATGTCAACTACTAGAAAAAAAGTTCAGGTAAACTTGCAGGGCTATCGCTATGTTCAAGTAGTTTGGAAACTGGTAAATATAACACTAGAACATACAATGAAGTCATATTTACAGGTATGAAACTTGGGATTCTGCATGAGGGGTTTACAAGATGTGATGCATAATGCAAACTTTCAGCCCAGTGAATTTTTTTGTTACAATACTTCCAATGTAATTGGAACTGGAAACAATCATATACAGTGGTGCTTGAAAGTTTATGAAACCTTTCGAAATGTCTATATATCTGCATAAACATGACGTAAAACATTATCAGATTTTCACTCAAGTCCTAAAAGTAGATAAAGAGAACCCAGTTAAACAAATGAGACAAAATACTACAAGTTGTAATTTATTAAGGAAAATGACCCAATTACACATCTGTGAGTAGCAAAAGATTAGCAGTTACTTTTTAAGGTGAAATTGGAGTCAGGTGTTTTCAATCAATGGGAGGACAATCAGGTGTGAATCAGCTCCCTATTTTATATATAAAAAAATAGGGCTCTATCAAAGTCTGCTCTTCAAAACACATGTCTGATGAAGTGTATCATGGCATGAACAAAAGAGATTGAGGACCTCAGAAAAAGAGGTTGGAAAATTTGACAAAACCATCTCTAAAGAGTTTAGACTCCACCTATCCACAGACTGTGTACAAATTGAGGACATTAAAAGCCACTGTTGCCCTCCCCAGGAGTGGTTAAGGAACAAAGATCACTCCAAGAGTAAGATGTGTAATGGACTGACTGCAAGGTCATAAAGGAACCCAGGGTAACTTCTAAGCAACTAAAGGCCTCTCTCACATTGGCTAATGTGAATGTTCATGAGTCCACCATCAGGAGAACACTGAACAACAGTGGTGTGCATGGCAGGATTGCAAGGACAAAACCAGTGCTCTCCAAAAATAACATTGCTGCCTATCTGCAGTTTGTTAAAGATCTTGTGGACAAGCCAGAAGGTTATTGGCAAAAAGATAAGAACCTTATCCCCTCTGTGAAACATATGGTGGTAGTATCATGGTTTGGGCCCGTTTTGCTGCATCTGAGTCAGAACGGCTTGCCATCATTGATGGAACAATGAATTCTGAATGATACCAGCAAATCCTAAAAGAAAATGTCAGGACATCTGTCCATGATCTGAATCACAAGAGAAAGTGGGTCATGCAGCAAGACAACGACCCTAAGCACACAAGTCATTGTACCAAAGAACGGTTTAAAAAATAAATAAATTAAAAAAAAGAACCAAGTTAATGTTTTGGAATGGCCAAGTCAGTGTCCTGACCTTAATTTAATAGAAATGTTGTGGAAAGACCTGAAACAAGCAATTTATATGAGGAAACCCACCAACATCCCAGAGTTGAAGCTGTTCTGTGAAGAGGAATGGGCTAAAATTCCTCCAAGCTGATGTGCAGACTTATCAACAGTTACCAGAAACATTTAATTGCAGTTATAGCTGCAGAAGGGGATCACACCTGATACCGAAAGCAAAAGGTTCACATACTTTTGCCACATACTCACAAATATGTAATATTGGATTATTTTCCTCAATTAATAAATAACCACATATAATATGTTTGTCTTATTTAATTAATTGGGTTCACTTTATCTACTTTTAGGAGCTGTGTGGAAAATGTGATTGTTTAGGTCACATTTAAGCAGAAATGTAGAAAATCACAAACCTTCAAGCATCTCTGAATTTTCTTTAAAATCAGATAATTAAACATTTCTCGCTTTTCAATCAGCTTCAGCGCAGCCAACCAATGAGACAATTGAATGCTAGGGACTTGGGGCACTGGACTTACATTTTCAGAGTACAAGTTATTTGAATATTATATTTTCTAAAACCCATATGCTGTAGATATGTTTCATATTTGATGTCAATAGGCAAAGGTGCAGTCTGAATATCATCTCAGCAAAATCTGATTAAGATTTGATCACATTTTTGTAGGAGTTTTTTTTATTTTTTAAAATTGTATTTATTATAGGGATGTCGCGATACCAAAAATCTAGTAGTCGGTACTAGGGCTGCACAATTAATCGAATATCGATTGCGATTGCAGCCAGTCACCATAGAGAGGCGCAGGGATGACGTCATTTCATAGTGCCAAAACCCGGAAAGGCTTTAGCATTTTAGCGCTCGAGCTGCCAGTTTTTCTGCGAGCTCCAGCACTTGTGCGAGGGGAAATCATGACACTAGCATGATGCTAAATGGCACTAAAGAGGTTGTCGGGGACATTTAACATCACGACGAACAGGAAAAAACTTCGCAGATAAACTCAGGGCTCTACAGTGCAACCATTTCACTCACGTTTGTGACTTAAAAGTACTTTGTGCGACTGTGAATAAATATTTCATTGCACTGGTGTGAGTGACCTGTTCGGAGTTATAAAATACAATCAGAATAAAAACTAAAGGAAGTCCAAAATGCATCTACACCATGCAACAGTTACTTTCACCCTGCTTTTCATCACCTCAGAACAAGTGTGTAAATACTGCAGAGAAGCCATTATGATGACAAGAGTAACTCTGTACATCATCTGCTTCTCTCAACTTCCCGATCTCACAGCCGGGATTTATTGATCACCAAAATGACCTGAACTTTCACCTGCTCGTGTAGACACAGCGGTGTCGGGCAGAGTAAATTAATAATAATGCTAACGCTGCAAGGTGGGTTTAATTCAAACTTCTTTATGATTGGTGAGGAATTATTTAATAATCAAGATTAGCAACTGTTCAGGAGTACGCTGCTGCTCTCCTTCACGCTCTTCACTAATTCAAATACATAGCATAGTCACATCATTTAAACTTAAGGTTGGCAGATATCATCAGAAAGGTCAACTCCAGTTATCATGTTTTGATTTAGTCCCCCGAAAACAATATTACCAGCAGACGTACTGGGGAACCGATCCAAAAGGAACAAGTGAAACAAACAAACAGAAAACTAATAAAATGTAAAGACAGAAAATGTGCTTAGTTATAAATAAATCATTTAATATAAAAAATAGACACTATAATAATTCATAAAATCTAAATAAAATAAGAAATGAAAATGTTTAATTACTATGGGTTGCATTTAATATCAATTTGACATTAAGATAAGTTCGCCATCTCCTTAAAAGGTGATTTACCTTTTTCCTAAGATGGATCATGTTTGTGTTAGTCTACTTTTAATTAGGACTCTTTATTGTTTAAGATATTTTAAAAATATATATATTTCATGCTTGTTTATTTATCAATTAATCAACAGTATTCCTCATTGCTATTGTTTTAATTCAATTAACAGTGACCATGAGCAGAGAGCTTACATTTAATTGTTTATGACAGACCTCCTTATTAAAGTTTAAACAAAAAAAGATCGGTATCTGGATCGGTATCGGCTGTAAAAATCCTGATCGGAGCATCAGTAATGAACACCACTAAACTAAAGCGCTTTGCATCTGACGGGTAAATGAACTCACCCAATCACATCCTATATGAGATTATTCAGATATATACACAATACACACAGAGCTGGTCGAGAACTGACTCCAGCCCAGAACCATGACAGTGGAAATGTCTAATAGTGCAGCTTTAAATATATTTAAGAGGAGCAGACTTCAAACACTGAACATTCAGGTTTATTGTATTTGTTTACTAGGTAAACAGGTTAACGGTTGTTTTTTCCATATAGTCTGTAAAATTAACTGAAAATATTACATTTAGTTTATCAGAAGGTAAATTAATGTGTCATGGCTCACACTATGTTCCTAAATTCTGTCATAATTGACAAGCTCAAGTTTTCTCATGCTACTTCTGTGTTATTTTGTGGCACATTAACGTTACCATCTCAAAAAAAACAACAACAAAAAAAAAACAACAACCAACAACTCAACTTCAACTGTGTTCCTAAATATTTGTAATTATTATTAAAGGAGTTGTCTTACGTCTCTCCTCCTGTAAACACTGTTAATGCCTTTTCTGCATTCGCCTGAATTGTTTTCATTTGGTTGCATATTGTTATATTTGATGCATATTTTCATTTGGTTGATGGCATTTTTATTTTTACTTATCCTACATATTGGGTACAATTTATTTATGTTTGGCTTCTACGAGATGATTCACTTTATGGATCAGTCTAATTTGATGCAAAGATTTGTACATTAGCAGGAATGTAGCACAACATGGAGGTGAAAGCAGCGGTCTGTTTATTTAAATGTGAAAGTGCAATAAAAAATATGTTGTTCCTAAAATCAATGAATAATCGTGATAAATAATCGAGATCTCAATATTGATCTCAAAATAATCGGGATTATCATTTTGGCCATAATCGTGCAGCCCTAGTCGGTACCTATACCACCAAAAGTACACGATACCTGATACCAAAGTCAATACCATGGTGTGGTATAATAATAAATAAAGAAATTAATTTTTAACTCTCCTGGAGAACATCCTCCTGAGGCTGATATGGACAGAGAGAGAGGGTGAGAGAAAGAGAAAGAGAGAGAGAAAGAGAGAGAGAGAGAGAGAGAGAGTATTTTAGTGATCAATCACTGTCTGACAATGACTAATAAAACTGTGGAGGCTACAAGTGCTAAGGTGCAGTCCTAAATGCACACACACACACCTCCTTATACTCTGAATGCAAGCATTACTTTAAATTTCACTGATATGGTGGCAGGCCAGAAAGATTTATTAAAAGCATGAACATGTGAATAATTATTAATGACATTAGGCTACATTTATCTGACAGGACACGGGCTGAATGGCGATGCATGGTGGAACATTAGGAGGTAGTTTATAACATCGCAATGCATTAGCGTCGTTAACAAATAACTGTCTATCGCTAACATTACATGGAGCATAACGTTAGCTGGTTTCACGCCACAATGCAGCTGCCTCAAACAAACATAATATAGGACCGTCTTTCAGGTGCTTCACCAAATTCCAGGTGTTTCCTCGCTTTGTTTGAAATGAATGATAGCATCGGTTGCACACCGGCTTCAGAGTATCAATTATAATTTTGTTGTCATCTGCCTTGAATGCGAAGTATTTCCATATGAGACTCATACCATCTTTCCTCTCAACAAGTCAGCGCTAAACTTGTCACCATCTTCTGTAGTTTTTCCCCTTGTGCTTGTAGACGTTCTTCTTCTCCTTTACCACTTGTGGACCAACTAAAACACTTGCACGTATTTGCTGCCCCAATCAGTTCCGTAAGAATTGCAAGCTTGAGAACTTCATTACCAACGATACCAACGCTACTGCAGAAAAACCAAGTACAGTCACATTTTTAAAATGTTGGTACCGACTTGGTACTGAAGTATCAGTTCTCATGACATCCCTAATTTATTAGCTTTAACATTTTATAGACTCAAAGTGCAGATCTCAAACTTGCACCTGTCCAAAACTTTACCGTAATTTCCGGACTATAAGCCGCTACTTTTTTCACACGCTTTGAACACTGCGGCATAAACAATGATGCGGCTAATTTATGGATTTTTACGGGCTAACGAGCTTCATGCCGCCAAAACATTTAGCCTCGTCACATCGGACCAATGAAATTACCAAACAGGTCACAGTGGACCAATGAAACTGTTTGAATTAAATCAAACGCACTCACACTAAATTCTTCAGATCCAGTCATTTTGCACTTCATGCACACACCGTCATCATGGAAAACACACGAAGAAATGCATATGATGCAACTTTCAAGTTAAAGGCGATCGATCTGGCTGTCGAAGAAGGAAATAGCATGCGAAGAGCAGCTTTTGCTCCAGTCTGCCAGCGGATCCTAACAGTGTCAAAACAGTGGAGCAGTGTCAAAAAATCTACCATCACCAGCGGGTTTCGAAAGGCTGGACTGCTGCATGATGAAGAGGACAGCACAAGCTCAAGGGCGAATTTTGCCTCGAGACGTAAGTGACATTGAGAGCGACAACGAAAGAGAGACTGAGGAAGTGTGTGACGAAGTACCGGTAATTCTGAGGCTGTTCAATTCCGACACTGAAGAAGGCGACTTTAGTAGTTTTAGTGCGCAGGAGGAAGATGAAGATAGCGATCAATGACTTTTCCTAGTAGGCAACTGTATTTTTTATTTTTTTAACTAGCCGTGTTACAGACACAGTTTGGAAAAAAGCATTTACGGAACGTATTTAATTAAAAGTTTTTTAAAAATCTTTGTGTAACATCTTTCTGTGTAAATATCTCATGTTACAACGTGGACACCTGCGGCTTATAGACAAGTGCGGCCTATATATGTACAAAAAAAATTATTTTTAAAGTTAGTGGGT
Source organism: Ictalurus punctatus (assembly GCF_001660625.3). NCBI lineage: Eukaryota > Metazoa > Chordata > Actinopteri > Siluriformes > Ictaluridae > Ictalurus > Ictalurus punctatus. The sequence goes on along the minus strand of NC_030430.2, from coordinate 56,496 downwards.
GCGGCTTATATTCAGGTGCGCTCAATAGTCCGAAAATTACGGTACATCACATCTTTACATCTAAACTTTACATCACATGAAATCATTTATATTCACAGTGCATTCAGGTTGTTAAAAATATATAGGTATAGATATTAATTATAATATAGAATTAATAATTAAAATCAATAAAAAGAAATAATTAAGACAAAACACCCCTTCTCAAGTACATGTAAAGATACAAAGACCGATCCTTCAAGGAATTGTGGAGCGGAGGTATTTCTGAAACTCAGCAACTCAAAAATGGGGTTCCTCAGGGGTCAATTCCCTTTGAGTCCAATGCCCTTTTCTATTTATACTACATCTCTAGGGCAGGTGATTGAGTCTTATGGCTTCTCATATCATTGTTATGCTGATGACACATAGCTCGATTTGTCCTTCCAGCCTGATGATCCATCTGTTTCTATAGGAATCTCTGCTTGCCAGTCTGACATCTCGGACTTAATGAGGGAAACACCACCTTAAGCTCAACTTGACAAAATCTGAGCTTCTCGTCATCTCAGCCTGCCCCTCTATCAACCACAATCTCACTTTACTTGGCTCAACCACAATTAATCCAACCAGGACAGCCAGGAACCTTGGGGTGACTTTTTATAACAGCTTGACCTTTACAGACCACATTTCAATAACTGCACAGTCCTGTAGGCTCATTCTGTAGAACATCAAGAGAATCAGACCGTATCTCACCAAACAGGCTACACAGCTACTAGTACAGGCTCATCATATCAAAACTGGACTACTGCAATGCACTACTGTCGGGCCTCCCAGCCAGCTCCATCAAACCCCTCCAGATGATTCAGAATGCATCATCATCCCCCTTCATCTCCCTCCACTGGCTTTCTGTGGCTGCCTGCATCAAATTCAAGGCCTTGATGCTCACGTACAAGACCTTGTCAGGAACAGCACCCTCCTACCTCAACACTCTCCTGAAGGCTTACGTTCCCTAACATAATCTGCGATCGATCAGTGACCGATGCGTAGTAGTGCCTACTCAGCGTGGCTGAAGGTCCGTTTATAGAACCTTCACACTAACTGTCCCTCAGTGGTGGAATGAATTTCCAACCTCAATACGGACAGCAGAATCGGTCACTATCTTCAAAAAACAGCTAAAAGACCCACCTCTTCTGTGAGCACATAACTAATCCCTAAAACACCAAACCCACATTATCCTTTAAATAAATAAATAAATAAATAAATAAATAAAGGATGCAGGAACCCTTATGTAACTGCTAGTATTTTTCCCCTTCTGCTTATTATTATTTTCTGCCTTAAAATGAATCATGCAGACCAAACCATGAATCCTACAGACATAAATCTGTATACTATGTTGATATTTCTGTAAAGCTGCTTTGAGACAATGTCTATTGTAAAAAGTGCTATACAAATAAAATTGAATTAAATTGAATAAAACTTGAACAGGTAGAACCCCCTCCCGCTACTCAGGCAAGGTAAATGGGCTGTATTGGCTTAATGACCTATAGCACAGAGTTTTACGTTTTGGTCCATATCTCATGAACCGTAAGCCCACAAGCAACAATTTAGTGTGATAAATGTATATTACTTAGTGCTCTGATGAAGAAGATAGGTATGCATCCAGATGCTAGACAAAGATAACGAGAGTGAATGCAACACAGGGGAAAATCTAGATGCTTTAAGTGGAAATAGTAATCCCCCAACTCCGGTATTAAAGCCCTCACAGTGGTATGAATGGGTAATGCTTCAGTGACATAATCGCAAAACCAAAGCTAAGGCTAAACCCACAGGAGCACCACACCTCTCTTCACATGTCCAACAGGTTTGCCGATGTTCAATGCAGTAATATGCTCTGGCCCATTCCAAAACAGCATGGCAATGCAGCTTATAGCAGGTCATGGTCACTGAACTGCTGGATGTCCAGGTGGTGGTCCAAAAACAATGTGGACTTTATAGATAATTTTGAGTGATTTTCACTTCACTTAAAATTGTATTTGTATAGTGCTTTTAACAATGGACACTGACCCAAAGAAGCTTTACAGAAATACATTCAGAATATAAATTTTAAATGTATGAATTTATACCTAATGAGCAACCCAGTGGCAACATTGGCAAGAAAAAAAAAACTCCCTGAAAAGATGAGTAAGAAACCTTGAGAGGAACCAGACTCAAAAGGAAGCCCATCGTCATCTGGTTCAGGGCTCTACAGTGCGACCATTTCACTCACATTTCCAACAGAAAAGTACTTTGTGTGACTGTGAAAAAATATTTAGTGCGAGTGACCTGTTCGAAGTTGTATAATAAATCAGAATAAAAACTACAAGAAGTCCAAAATGTGCAACAGTTACTTTCACACTGCTTTTCATCTCCTCAGTCAACCAAACAAGTTTGCAAATACTGCAAAGAAGCCATTATGATGACAAGAGTAACACTGTACATCATCTGCTTCATCTTGACAATCTCACAAACCACCATCTTTTATTGATCACACAAAATAATGACCTGAACCTGTGACTCTGACATGCTCATGTAGCCACAGCGGTGTTGGGTGCAAGTAAATTAATAATAATCCTAAATCTACAACATGGTTTTAAATTCAAAATTCTTTCTTAAATAATTCCTCACTAATCATACTCAACTTTTCAGTCTGCAAAACGTACAGTACACTGCCATGCTCCCTTCACCAAGCATCCAAGCATCCTTAATCACCATTAAACTAAAGAGCTTTGCATCTGACGGGTAAATGAACTCGCCCAATCACATCCTATGAGATTATTCAGACATACACACACAATATATGCAGAGTGGCTCGAGAATTGGCTTTGGAGAAAAAGCCTAATAGTGTAGCTTTAAATATATTTAAAAGGAGCAGACTTCAAACACTGAACATTGAGGTTTTTTGTATTTGTTTACAAGGAGGGACAATGATGTTTTTTTTTGCATACAGCCAGTAAAATTTACTGACAACGTTCAATTTAGTTTAACAGAAGGTAAATTATTTGGTCATGGCGCTACACTATGTTCCTAAATTCTGTCATAATTGTCAAGCTCAAGTTCTCATCTTGCCCAAAACATAATGCTGCACTACAGTGCCACCATGAGGTCAACTGGGCCCATCTCACAGATGAACTGAATGGAAGAAGAGCTATATCCATGACCAAGTTTTGTGACTCTATGACCTGATCAATAATAGAATAATATACAAATCTGAATGCTAAACATTGGAATAACTTACCGTCTTCATCCTCTACATCATCTGGATTGAAAGACAAACGGGCGATTTTTCTTTTCTGTTCCTCTTTTCTCTTTTTCTCTTTCTGCTTCTCTAATTTTCTAAAAGAGAACAATAGATTAAAAGTCAAAGAAGAATGACTTGAAATTTAAAGCAAATTCATTAAATGGATCTGGGGTGTCTGTAAAGATTATAGATAATTAGCAGTAAATGGCTCACAGCTGAAGCTCTTTAGACTGCTCCTTCTTAGCCAGCTGCTTTTCACGCTCTTTTACAAGGGCTTCTTGCTTTGCTTTCATGTCATTCAAAGTCACCAGACCTAAAAGAAAATTTATTTTTTAATGTAAAAAATTAATTAATTCATTGATTAATTGACAGCTTAAAAAAAATCTTAAGCAGGTCTCCTGCACTTCACAATTTTTGTGTTTGAATGTACTGTAACTTCTGTACTGTACAGAGCTTCATCTGTTATAGCATCTTGAGTAATAGGCAAACTGTGGGATCTACTGTGGAATTTTTATGGACTAGCACTAGCTAATCATGTTGCAGCGGCACAGTGCATAAACTCATGCAGATAAAGTCCAAGAGCTTCAGTTAATGTTCAAATCAAACTTCAGAATTGGGGAAAAAGTGTGATCTCTGTGACTTTAACCATGGCAAGGTTGTTCGTACCAGACGGGGCGGTTTGAGTATTTCAGAAACTGCTGCTCTACTGGGATTTTCACAAAGAACAGAATGGTGCAAGCAAAAACAAACAGTGAGTGAGTGACAGTACCGTGGGTGGAAACACCTTGCTGATGAGAAGAGAGGTCAGAGAAAAAGAAAAGAGGTCAAAGGAAAATGTCCAGTTTGGTTCAAGCTACCAGGAAGGCAGCTCTTTACAACCATGTTGAGCAGAAAAACATTTCAGCATGCACTAAACATCCAACCTTGAAGTGGATGGGCTACAACAGCAGAAGACCAAATAGTGTTCTACTCCTCTCAGCCAAAAACAGAAATCTGAGACTATAAGCACAGATTCCCTGAAACTGGACAGTTGAAGGTGAGAAAAAATTACCTGGTCTATTTCCAGTCTTCAACTGACCAGTTTTGGTGAGTCTGTGCCCATGACAGCCTCAGACTCTTGTTTTTGGTTGACAGGAGAGGAACCTGATGTAGTCTTCTGCTGTTGTAGCCCATTCACCTCAAGGTTTGATGCATTGTGCTTTCTGAGATGGTTTTCTGTTCACCATGGTTGTAAAAAGAGTTCTTATTTGAGTTACTATAGACATCCTGTCAGCTCATACCAGTCTGGTCATCCTTCTCTGTTCTCCATCATCAACAAGGTGTTTCAGTATGGAGACCCCCTGCATACAGGATGTTTTTTGTTTTTCGCAGCATTCTGTGTAATCTCTAGAGACTGTTGTGTGTGAAAATCCCAGGTGATCAGCAGTTTCTCCTATACTCCAACTAGCCCATCTGGTACCAACAACCATGCCACAGTTAAAGTCACCAAGATCACACTCCACCCCCCCCCCCTCCCCCATTCTTAAGAGTGAGGTGAACATTAACTGAAGCTCTTGGCCTGTATCTGATAGATGTTATGCACTGGGTAGCTGCCATTTGAACGGCTGACAGGATAACTACACAAATGAGCAGGTGTACAAGTGTTCCTATTAAAGTAGTCAGTGAGTGTGTGTATACAGTCATGTGGAAAAAAAATAAGCACATACCATGGAAATTATTGTTGTTGTTTTTTTTTTACATACTTGGACAAGCAAAACATTTGATCCTCTTTGAAACAGTACCTATTAATGAAGTTGATACACTATCAAATGACACATAAAATGGACATTTTGTAATAATTTAAACAAACAAATCAGTTGGAAAAAGTAAGACCACCCCTACATTTATCACACCTTCAAATCCATAAAGCTAGAATCAAGTGTTCAAGATTGGGTGCCAGTGATTAGAACCTGCTTGGGAAGTGCAGGTGGAACTGGATCCCTGGTTTTCCCTTTTGCTATCGAGGTTTGGTGTTGTCATGCCAAGATATAAATATTTCTATAAGGCCTTCAGGAAAAAAATGGTTGTGGATGCCTAGGAGTCTGGCAAGGGATTAAAAAAAATCTCCAGATTATTTGAAATACATCATTCCACTGTAAGGAAAATAATCTACAAATGGCACAGATTTCAAATGATTGCCAATTTGTCCAGTGCTGGCCGTCCCAGCAAATACAGCCCAAGAGCCGACCGTTTGATTAAAAAAAGGAAGTCTCCAAGAACCCCAAAGTTTCAACACAGGTTCTGCTAGGTAAGACTTGCAACTTTTGGTGTCAAAGTGCATACTTCTACAATCAGAAAGCGACCTCACAAATTTGACCTGCATGGGAGGTGTGTCAGGAAAAAACCTTTACAAGACTACAGTTTGACAATGAGCATATAGACAAAGACCAGGAATGTGCTCTGGAAAGACGAATCAAAGGAAAGTTGTTGGGCAAAAGTTACAGCAGACATGTTTGGTGCAGATCAAAGGCTGCTTTTCAGGAGAATCACCTCATACCAACTCTGAAGCACAGGACCACTTCCACCATCATGCTGGACCGTAGGTGGTATAATGTTCTTTTTGTGGAATTCTGTGTTTGGTTTACACCACAGGTACCAGGCCCGTCTTCCAAACAGTTCAACTTTCGACTCATCAGTCCACAGAACATTCTCCCAAAAGGTTTGAGGATCATCAAGGTGTGTTTTGGCAAAAATCAGACGAGCCTTAATGTTCTTCCGAGTTAACAGTGAGTTTTGCCTCACCAGTTTTCCATGGATGTCATTTTTGCCCAGTGTCTTTCTGATCATGGAGTCATGAACAATGACCTTTATTGATGCAAGAGAGGCCTGTAGGTCCTTTGATGTTGTCCTTGGCTCTTTTGTGACTTCCTGGACAAGTAGATGCTGTGCTCTTTGAGTAATTTTGGAAGGTCGGTCACTTCTGGGAAGGTTCACTACTGTGCCGAGTTTTTCCATTTGGAGATAACGGCTCTCACTGTGGTTCTTTGGAGTCCCAGAGCCCTTGAAATAGCTTTGTAACGCTTCCCAGACTGATGTACTTCAATCATCTTCTTCCTCATCATTTCAGGAATTTCTTTTGATTTTTTGCATCGTGTGTTACTGGGTAAGACATTTTAACCAACTTCTTGCTGTTAAAAAGTTATATTTAAGTGTTGATTTGATTGAAAAAGGTTTACAGCAATCAGGCCTGGTTGTGTCTAGTCCAGCTGAACCCCATTATCAATGCGGTTTCATAGATTTGGGGAATCAGTAACTATGGGGGCAAATACATTTTCACACAGGACCAGCTGGTATTGGACCAAATTTGTGCTTCAATAAGTAACTATCATTTAAAGACTGTATTTTGTGTTTACTCAGCTTGACTTTGTTTTAATGTCTGAAACAATTTAATATGAGAAATACTCAAAAACTGAAGAAATCAGGATGTGAAAAAGTATTTGCCCCAGCAATATATAGATGCCTGACACTGACATGAATTTTTGCAAGTGGTCACTGCACATGCAAATCTCTGACATAACCCTAACCCCAAGTATGTCACTCAAAAGATAGCCTGCCAAAAAATATTTTCAAGAATAGAGCCATTAACAGACCATTTGCAACATAACCTGAAAGAATAAAAATGTATATTATGAACATAGAGTAAAAGCAAATGGTTTAAACATTTAAAAATAATAGGTAGCTATTAGCTTCACTGGTAACACCAGTGCCCCTGACTCCATTCATATTTATCTCAGTGAAATCAACATTTGTGCAACACCAACTTTCAACACTGACAGTTTACATAAAAGGAGTAAATCCTGCAAAACTAAATTATTATTATTAATTTTTTTTATTAACTTAACACATTTCATTTGATTTAAAATGTGGGGCCAAATGTTTTATGGATTTTTTTATTCATTAAAAAATATTTTTAAAAAGACCCTTAACCTATTAATAAGTGTTCAGACTCTTTAGTATAACATTTAAAGTAGTCAGAATTGCTGAGAGTCTAAATGCTTTTTGTAAATCTGTGTAATGTTACCAATATAAATAAGGAAAACAGTACAGGAATGTCTTAAAATGGAGGATTTAACTCTGAAGCTTGCTTACCCACAGTGCTTGACTTAAGCTCTTGCTCAACAGCATCATAGTGAGCAGAGAACTTTTTATCAATGTTTGATTTCACAATGTTGTCCTGAAAGGCAAAAAAAAAAAAAGTTAGATCACTTGCACACTGATATTAAGATGTGTGTAAATTTAATAGGTTGTTTCTTAGAATACTTGCAGACAGCATTTTTCAGTTTTTAAATTTCTCTTTAAAGATCTGCTGACAAATCATGAGTAGTGACTTTTTACTTGAAAATTTACTGCAGGAACATATTGGTTTGTAGTAAAAAAAAAATACTGTCTGGAACAATGTGTGTCATGTGTAATCTACATGAATCTGATGGGGTTGAGTAAGGGGTTGAATAATTCTGCAAGGCAATAGCACGTTTAACAGTGGACATTGTCACAAAGCAGCTTGACAGAAATCCGGATACGGATTTATCCCTTATTCATCCCTAAATGAAAAGAGGTGACAGTAGCAAGAAAAAAAAACTCCTTGAGATGACCTGAGGAAAAAACCTTGAGAAGAACCAGAGTCAAAAGGGAACTGATTCTCTTCTGCATGACACCAGATTATGCATCAATATTATGATAATGAGTCAATCTGTACTAAATGTGTTGAAAGGAACTACAGTATGAGCAACAGAGTCATTTTTATTAATTCGTATTTGTTTTCTTGAAAAAGTGTTGCTTAGATTTGTCAAAACTTTAGATAAATTTGGTTTTGGATCTAGTTCCATTTGTGTGAAAACCCTGTACAACAAACAGTTGGGTGTCTTTAATTCATTGTTACTTCTAAGTTTTATGAAAAGGTGCTCAATTCTTGCATTTCCTCATATTTCTCTTATGCAGACCTTAATACTTGTAAATGTACTGATTAGGGCCCAAGCACCGATGGTGTGAAGCCCCACTGGATCTGCTCCGTTTATTAGGGCCTCAGCCTGCACCAGAGGTGCTAAAGCCCATTTGTTTTTGGAATGTTTTTCACAATTATTATTATAATTTTTTTACATTTTTAACACATTCACCAGTTTTTAAGGCATTCATCACATGTGAAAACTCACGAAACTTAGCACACACATCAGACCTGCATAAAATAAAAAATGTATGTAGTGTATAGGCCCGTGTGTGATCAAGGAGCTCTACAGGGCCAGCAAATGGACTCAATGGTTGGGATGAAGTTGCTCAGAGGTGCAAAAGATTTGGTATGATTACTGATCTCATCATGTAAGACAGTTCACTTGGATTTATTTATTTATTTATTTATTTATTTATTTTACACACGTGAGAACCGGTGAAAATTTACATCTTATAGGGGTTCCAGAATTGATTATGGCAAAATGCTCCACAAAATAGCTCCACCAACAAAATTTCAACAATGTGTGCCTCCTGCTACCTACATGTATGAAATTCGATACACATGTAACATGCCAATACATACCAACAAGTCTCTTGAATCCATGCCCTAAATTCAGACATTTTGATTTTTCTCTTCAATTTTTGCTCTGTTTTTGCCAATTCCAGACCTTGTAATTTAACAAACTCCTCCTAGAATTTCATCGGATCAACATCTTATTCAGACAGTCTCATGTAAAGGCCTTGATGATGCTAAATTGCAAAGCTTTTTGAGTTTTCGCCACATGGCAATCTCACAAAGTTCAATGTTTTGCCATGAAACAGGAAGTTGTTATAACTGAAACATACAATGTCCGATCTGCTCCAAACTTTGCCCCAAACACACGTTTGATAACAGTTCCAGCCTGAAGACATCTACATGCCAATATTCAGTTATAGTCATAGTGCCACCTACTGGCAACAGGCTTGTACTCTAACAAACTTTTCCCAGAGATTTAATCAGATCAACATCATAGTCGGTCAGTCTAGTCCAAAGGCCTTGCCCATGTTCAATTGAGAAGCTTTTGAGTTTTCGTTGCAGGGCGTGTCCGTGGCGGCCTGACAAATTTCTATATAAAAAAACAAATCACATTTTTGAGGCCTAAACATGCTCGAAAACTCATGAAACTTTGCAAACACCTCAAAAGTGGCGAAATTTTTAAATCTGATACAGGTTTTAGAATTAAGTGTGGCAAAATGGCTTGACAATGCCATCTACAAAATTTCAACAAAGCAGCCCTTGTACTACATTTCACCTACATGTAAGAAAATCTGTAGGCATATACATGTTAAAATGTACAAAAAAAGTCTCAGAGCCTTATCCTAAACACAACATGAAGTCAGCCATTTTTATATTTCTCTGCCATTCTTGCTCAGATTTTGCCATTTCCTGGCCTCGTACTTCTAGAGTCATCCGATCAACATATTTGGTCAGTCTAATCTAAAGGATTTGTTGATACTAAATCGCAAAGCTTTTGAGTTTTCGATGCCTGGCGTGGACGTCTGACAAATTTCAATGTTTCACCATGAAATAGGAAGTTGTTATAACTCAGACATACAATGTTCAATCTCTACCAAACTTCATATTTGATACGAATCCTGGCCTGAAGACAACTACATGTCAATATTCAGTTATAGTCATAGCGCCACCTGCTGGCAACAGGAAATGACATATTTTACATCGTGATACACTCTTAACAACATATAAGTGCTAAAAAAAAAAATGTTATGACATTCCCCTGGCAGAGCAACCCCAACGTGCACCAGGGTGCAAGGGCCCATTCATTGTTGCTTGCAGCTTTACATTTTTTTTTATTTCTTCTTTGTATGTTCATGTCATAAAGAGGAATATTAAGTTAATAAAGAATTACATTAATAGGAAAGCTCAAGTTAGTCCATTCTTAGAAGGCAAACAAAAGGTAATTGAATCAGATGTGAAGTGTTATTTGAAATAATACATTTCAACTATGAGGAAATACATCTTCTATTGATTTAAACAAGGTTTCGTCTCATCGGGGAGTGCCGGGTAGTCAGGACCACTCGAATAAAGTTGGTTTGATGTTGGATGTTCGATATTCGCGGAAATGCGGAAATTAAGGGACCATCTCTAAAGTTACATACTACATTTTTATACACGTTTCTAACTTAAATAGCATTTGAAGGGAATGACTTACAGTCACATAACCAACTGTAAAGTGTTCATCTGGGTGTCTAGATGAACACTTTCCAGTTGGTTTTGTGACTAAGTGATTACCTTCAAGACCTATTGAGCTTTAAAAAATTGTATATTTTGTGTATGGGCCCATTCTGCAGTGAAATTCATGTCTAATTTACATATGATTTAATAACTTATTTTGATAAATATAAAAAATCTAAAAGGTGTGTCTCACAGCTGACACCCAGGATGAACACTTTACAGTTGGTTATGTGACTGTAAGTCATTCCCTTCAAATGCTATTGAAGTTAGAAACGTGTATAACAATGTAGTATGTGACTTTAGAGACGGTCCTTTAATTTCCGCATATCCGCGAATATCGAACGTCCAACGTCACACCAACTTTATTCCAGTGTCGGGACCTTACCCACGGGACCCGGCCGGGCATAGCCCAAACGAGCTACATGGGACCGAGGTTCAAAACTCAATAAATTAGCGTAATATATTTAAAGCGTCTCACTTGCCTCTGCTATTTTTTGTTTTAACTGCTCCAGCTGCTCTCTCTCTCTTTCACGTTTTTTCATCAACTGCATGGCTCTTCCAGCCTCGCTAGCCGCTCCTTTGTACTGCGCCATTGTGACTTGAATGTTTCTTTTAACTGTAAATTGCGAACTGTCAAATTCCGTGTAAATAAATAAATGTACGCGTTCGACAAACAACCTCGCTGGAACTGAAGACGCGTTTTCGTTCTGATTCTTCTTCTTGTACTATTTATTGGCGGTTGGCAAACCAGCTTTTGGTGCACTACCGCCACCTACTGAACTGGAGTGTGGTGCGTCAATGCTTAGGAATGAATGAATAAATAAATAAATAAACAAATGCAATGAAATACAATTAAATATCTTATAATCTTGTATAATTTCCTGTTTCTTTTAGATATCTTTTCAGAGCTATTCTAATATTTTTATCCCCTTGCTGTTTACTCAGCACATGTTCTAAAGTCATATTCTTTACACCTTCTTTATGTACTTTTGTTTCCAGTATTTGTCGTATGCTGTACACTGCAATAAAACATGTTCAGCATTTTCATTCATTCCACAGTGCCTACATAATCCATTTGGATGTTTCCATTCTGAGTTTTTACTGTTCTAACGTTACCACTGTTCAGCTTGGATAACCACAGAAGCACAGATGTTATCAGCTACTATGGATGATTATTGTACAAAATAAAAAAGAATAAAAAATGTAATGCAGTTCTATGAATGTCAGATGAATAGCACTGCATTATCACTGCAAATCCTAGTGGCAATGCAAACAGTGGCAATGCAGACACAGGGTAGCAGAGGGGGCATCAGCAGATACAGGGTCGTGAGGAAGTTGGCATGCTTTCTAGTTAGTCAATAACACTGTAAACAAATGGGAGTTTGTTTTAAAATCTGAATAATAATCATATGAAATGTAGTTTTACCTGACGTGATGGCTGCAGATGCAGAGAGTATTTCACTTACTCTGCTACCCTTCAAACTGCTCATGTTCTACCTCAAAACTATTGTTGTCTTTACCTGTTCCAAGCATAGACACATATGATTCCAACTTTGTTGCTGAGTAGCTGATGTACTTAATGACTCTACTTTTTAAAAACCCATTAACACTTTTTGTTTCTGTGTATTTCAGATGACATTACGTGATCTAGAGCCAGTTGTACTGGTTAACAGCTCCTGCTCTTGTGTGGCTGGAAGTGGGATATGCAACCATTTGGTTGCTTTGCTTTACCAGACAGCCCATTACTCTGAATGTGGAATGTCTGTCGTCCCTCCTGTCCTTTCATGCACCCAAACAGAGCAGAAGTGGCATAAACCACAAACAGTCATTTGGATCAATTAAATATCTGGCACAAGGTTTGTTTTGCTATAGTCTTAACCCTCTTACCCCTAAGTTCCCATAGTATTATGTCCCACAACCCTATATTCCCCATAGAAACAGCACGCCAACTGTGAGTTCCCAGGCCAAAATTGGCCCCAAAATCAACATTTTAATTTGAACATTTTTAAGCCTTGAAACAACTTATAATAATGTATTTGTGTAATATTACTTTGAAAAGGAAGCAGTTCACTGTTTTTACTCCACTTAGAGCACAATTCTTAACTAGAGAAATGACGAAAAAAATGCTGGCTAAAATCCTTCTACTCATTTAGAAGTACCATACGAGCATCAGCGTGGTCAATGCCTTTGAATAAATTCAAGTAAATAATAAATAAATAAATGCATTTTAGCACCAAAAGTCAAGTTTCCGGTGATAATCAGACCAGCAGGTAGTGTTTTCACGAATGCACAGAAATGGTCCCGTTATGACTCCAGACCCCTGCAGTGTCAGTCGCACTGGTTGATGCTGAAGATGAAGACGGATCAGGGTCTGAATCAGGAGAGATTGCGTCTCTATCGGTTTCGGTTTCAACATCGCCTGAACTTTCACTGCTGTCACTATCTAGAATCCTCACTCTCGCCTGTGTAACTGTGTATGTTTTCTCTTTTTTTTCACTGTTTCAGATGTACCCGTGTTCACTGTAGGTGTAACTTTAGCTGGAACACGATTAGATTTTCGCTTTGGCATTTTTAGTTCACTTCTACTAGTACACCAATATTCACGCTTGGATCTTATCGTAATGCCGGCGTAATAACATAATCATGTCGTGACGTCATGAGGTCATCAACCTTCCGGGTCAGAAAAGAATAATTAAATAAGTAAGGAATCATAGCAGAGTAATGCCGGTACACCGGTCTTACGAGGATAACGTTTACACTGTAAATCCTCTATATCGGCCTTACGGGTATTTGGCATAGACGACCAAGCCGGTTTTTCGGCCATACAGGGTAAGATGGTTAATGCCATCTAATAAATAGGGAGTGAAGCCAGGACCGGTGGATGCCATGGTGGTACTGAAGCCCAAACCAGTTGCTACTTCAGCAAGTGGAATCAGGTATGCAGAATAAGTGTAAACAAACACGCTGTATTATACTGTCTAGCAAAAATGGTTATTGATTGCCTGCCTCCATATCCAGTCCCCTCTTCATGTGTGCTGTTTGTCTTATCGCTTGGATGATCCTCTCAGCAGATCTGCACTATACAGGGCCTACAGTGGTGAGCTGCCAGACCCATCAAGCCTCAACCCTAAAGCTGCCTATGCTGACTTCAAACCAGGCTCTCTTCCCCTTACCTACACAATGAATCTCTCACCTGACAAGCCACTCGTGGACTCTATCTTCAGTAAGGTACAAGCTTTCAGTATCCTATTGTATCAGCATCCACTACCTACACCTGATGGTGTTATCACCCATGAGGATTCAGGATTATTAAGGATTATTCCCAAAAGTGCCACCAGACGGGCTACCAGTTAAAGCCAACAGATTGTCACGGTCACACCTCATTGAAGAAGCAACAAGATGTCAAAGTGCAGCACCTGAATGGCATTCACTCAGGAAGGAGAAGGTGACTGCTTCAAATTTTAGGGAGGTTAGCGACGTTAGAGGTCCAAATGCTGAAGTAGACCTAGCTGAGAGGATCATCCAAGCGATAAGACAAACAGCACACATGAAGAGGGGACTGGATATGGAGGCAGGTATCTTAAAGGACTATGCAACTCTGAAAAATGTAAACTTAAGGAAATGTGGACTGGTGATTCATCCAGTTGCACCTTAGCTGGGTGCGTCACCTGATGGGCTGGTATATGACCTGCTTGAGAGACCATCATTTGGCTTGGTTGAAATAAAATGCCCAAATGCACTAAGCTACTTTAGGTAAGCACTTTTTGTAAAAATGTATAGATCTTATTTAGTTCTGGGTTGTCTCCTGTGGTTAGTGTGTTGTTTTATGTAACACCATGGTCCTGGAGAAACGTTTTTTCATTTCACTGTGTACTGTACCAGCTCTATATGGTTGAAATGACAATAAAGTGAACTTGAAACTTGAAAATTGAAACTAAATTGACTGCAGGTACCTCAGAGCTGACCATGGCATATACAAATTGAAGAAAAGCCATCGTTATTATTGGCAAGTGCAGAGGCAGTTGCTTATCACAGGTATGAAATGGTGTGAACATCTCTAAGATTTTAGAAAAGGTTGTAGCAAAGCAGTTATGCTCGTACTTACATAGGAATAACATTCATGAAATGTATCAGTCAGGATTTAGACCTCATCATAGCACAGAGACAGCGTTAGTTAAAGTAGTAAATGACCTTCTACTGACTTACGATCAGGGTTGTGTCTCGCTGCTTGTGTTACTCGACCTTAGTGCAGCTTTTGATACTATAGATCACACTATTCTCCTTGATAGATTAGAAAATGTTGTTGGTATTAAGGGAACAGTCCTCTCCTGGCTCAGGTCTTATCTGACCGATCGTTATCAGTTCGTAGATGTAAATGGTGATTTCTCCATGCGTACTGAGGTTACTTTTGGAGTTCCACAGGGTTCTGTTTTAGGCCCACTGCTCTTTACTTTATATATGCTACCCCTAGGTCAAATTATTCGTAAACATGGAATTAGCTTCCACTGTTATAATGATGATACACAGTTGTATGTTTCAGCGAAGCCAGAGGACAGACAGAAGCTTAGTAAAGTTGAGGATTGTGTAAAGGACATTAGACATTGGATGTTAATTAACTTCCTTCTACTTAATTCTGATAAAACAGAAATACTTTTATTAGGCCCACGTGTAGCTAGAAGTATTCTTTCTGATCACATGGTTACTCTGGATGGTCTTTCTGTTTCATCATGTGCAGCAGTTAAAGACCTTGGAGTGATTATTGACTCCAGCCTATCATTAGATGCTCATGTAGATAATATTACTAGGATAGCCTTCTTTCATCTCAGAAATATTTCTAAAATAAGAAACATATTGTCACTACATGATGCGGAAATACTAGTTCATGCATTCGTCACCTCTAGATTAGATTACTGTAATGCCATACTGTCTGGATGTTCCAGTAGGAATATAAATAAGCTCCAGTTAGTCCAGAATGCAGCTGCTAGAGTCCTAACTAGAACTAGAAGATACGACCATATCACACCGATATTATCAATACTGCATTGGCTCCCAGTTAAATCTCGCATTAATTATAAAATACTTTTATTAACCTATAAAGCACTAAATGGTCTCGTGCCACAATATCTAAGCGACCTTTTGGTTTTATATGATCCGCCACGCCTACTTAGATCAAAAGATGCAGGCTATTTGACGGTACCTCGAATAGTGAAGGCTACAGCAGGGGGAAGAGCTTTCTCTTATAGAGCCCCACAGTTATGGAACAGTCTTCCTATTAGTGTTCGGGACTCAGACACAGTCTCAGTGTTTAAGTCTAGGCTTAAAACGTATTTGTTTACTCAAGCCTACCCTGACTAGATTCTGTTCTACTACTTCGCAGTCATAATTATCTTTTTTCTCCCTCTCTCCTTTCGCCGAGCCCCACACGAATTTATGGAGATACTAGAGATCCAGATCCTTTCTGCCTCTGGATGGAGCTCAAATCTTCTTTAATTCCAGACTGCTGGGACTACGGCTGCTCCTAACGCCATACAGACTTCATATAAATCCATAATGAACTTTTTCACACTAACTGTTGTTACCCAGATGAGGACGGGTTCCCTTCTGAGTCGGGTTCCTCTCAAGGTTTCTTCCTCTTAAAACATCTTAGGGAGTTTTTCCTCGCCACCGTCGCCACTCAGTGGCTTGCTCAGTTGGGATAAATTCACACCTTTAATATCTGTATACCATGTTGATATTTCTGTAAAGCTGCTTTGAGACAATGTCTATTGTAAAAAGCGCTATACAAATAAAATTTAATTGAAATTGAATTGAATTTGTTGTCTGTGCCCATGATGATATGTTTGTGTAGCGCATTCACAGAGACACTTCTGTGTTAAACTCCCTGAAACAGAGGTGTGATTTGTTTTTCTTTTATACATATCTACCACATGTTTGTGGATTACGTTTTGGATCACGCTTTGGATTTGTCTGCCTGTCTCTCTTTCAAATAAACAACTGATACAAATAAACAACAAATAAACACCACAAGAGATCCTCACAGTGAGACATCCCAAAGGGATCTAAAAAACCCCTAGTTACGGGGCTCCCTTTTATACAGTGGAAACACCCCTGGTTTGCCTAAATACCAGTACTCTTGATTTCTGGGTCATTTCCATTAAGTCTGAATTTTAGGCTTATTCCAAAAACTGTTTTTTTTATTTTCTGGTACTGCTGAAAACCATTATTTTTTATTTTATGGAATTTTTGACAACCATTGTTTCTGTTTTTCTGTAATTTCTGAAAACCATTATTTTCGAGATTATGGTATTTTTTTTCTCCCTACATTTCTAGTTACTCTTTTATTTTTATTTTAAAACTACTTCTGCTTATTATGGCATTTTGTTCTGACCATCATTGAGCGAGGACCTTAGCTGTCTTTGTACTTTTTTCTTTATCATGGGTAAGTGTATGTATTTATTTATTTGTCAATAGCATGTATTTAGTATGACTCTTAAACTGTAAATGAATATTAGCCATTTGTTTCGTTATTCACTGTACTTTATTCTATGTGTTGCATGTCTGAATGTGTGTGTGTGTGTGTGTGTGTGTGTGTGTGTGTGTGTGTGTGTGTGTGTGTGTGTGTGTTTCCTTTTTCTGTTGAGGCTATGTAATGTCTGACTCAGAGTGGCCTTCTTTTTATGAGGAAAAGAGTATATTATAACGTTGTTCTTTTTTCCCTTAGAGATGCACGACTTATGCCTAGACTTGAACACTCTCTATCAACTAGCACATCTTACTGCTGATCTGTCACTTCTGGTTGAAGTTTGTAAGGATCCAGTTAGATCCTCACGGGGCTCTCAGGAAAGTTGATAAAACTCAGCCGGACACAAAGTGAACGTGCCGTTCTTCGTTTATTACACTGCACGGTACCATAGGCTTACGCATGGTTACAGGTCTGTCATTAGAAGAGGATTAACCGAGTAAACATCCCAAAGATGGTACATTAACATGAGACCGCGTGTCAGCACAAGATGTGGAGGTCACAGAGAGGGAGAACAGGGCAGCGACCATGACCCTTGACCCCACATGACATCATCATAGCCGATCATTACACATTCTTCAGGCTGGAGTCTGGTGTTTCTGGTTTCCCTCATTCTCAATAAATTCTCATTCTCCTCATTTGGTGCCCTTGTGTTTTATTTCTATCATAAATTTTATCTAACAATAGCCATTGTTGGTTTTACAACACAATACCAGACTGCTTTAGAATCTAGGTATCACTGATGATGCCTTCATAGAGAGATGACACAAAGGTTACAGCACCGTGAGGGGCCATCCCAATCAACCCTTTGAAAGTGCAGTGAGATTTGTAAGTAGAGGATACCTCACTCTGAAGGAGAAGAGAGTTTGGTGTTTGGCAACGCAGTTCAGTACAGTCCAAAATCACTTTAGTATCAGAGTAATACTGAAAAACATCTAGCATGTGAGCTTTGACAGTCTCCTCATCCAGCCAAATGCCCAAAGCTCCCAGTACAGTATAAAGAAAGTTTGCCCATGATTGATGATGTGGCTTATAATTGATTGGTGGATTCTGAATCTATGGGCCAGGTCCTTCTGCATCAGACCCAATGATAGATATGTCATAAACAGAAAAACTCATCAGTGGGTTGAAGAGACTGTGAAAAGAAGAAAATCTATTTTATTTATTACTATTACACAAACACCATAACTGGCAGAGTAAGTTTGATTGAAAAACAAAAAGATGCAGTATCTTAATCATATTAAATGCTTCATAATACATTTACCGTTGCATTGGCAGTGTGAGGGACCTCATCTGTCTTAGCTGTAGTCTGTACTCTTGTCACGTGCATGATCTTGCCTGTTGCTGGCTCTATCTGCCTCCAAAAGGCCATCAAGTGGGTGTGAGTCACAAACCTGTGGGACATATTTATTTTGAAAGTATGTTAAATGTCCATAGACAGTATTAAATTGCAGATTTATTAGCATCCTAGTTGTAATTTCCATTAATACAACATATTAGGACAGAGAATAAAAAGCCTAATGCCAGAGTTTACAGAATAAGTAATTTAACAAGAACAAAAACTGGACCACGCATCCACTCACAACTCCCTCATCTAGACAGTCAGTCATTTTGGAGTTTGTTTACTTTCATTTCCGGCTATTCTTGAAAGCACAGTGTGCTGCTAGTTGTTGTTGACAGCCCTAGTAATTTTATATTAATCTGACAAACACATTGTCAGCTTACCTCCTGTAAAACATAATGTTATCATCGGAGGCAGCAAACTGCTCCAAACAGAACTTGCTGCTGAGGGTTATCTCCTCAATTGGTTTTTGGTGCCTCGCTATTTCCATATGTAGATCTTCAGTGTGGTTCAGGGACAAATCCAGGGAAGCAGATTCAGCAATGCAGCAGTATTCGGGGTCCGAATATTCCACATCCATAGAGGGGACAACAGTATACAATGTGTCTGTGTTTGGTTGCTCTATCCTTTCCCAAACTCTGGTGCATGGGGCTGGAAGTGTGAAGTTGTTCCAAAGAAAATGCACCGGGACAGCTCAATTCTTCAGACGTCTGCGTCTGGCTGGAGTTGGAGTCTCGATCAGGTCTGTACTTTGGAAATGTCGGCTACACACTCTTGTCTGGTTTGTAACTGTAAAATTGTCTCGTCGTATGTTAACTACCCACCTCTTCTGTATTTACTTGTCTTTGTGAAACATGTGGAAACTGAGAAAAGTGTTCAATTTAGCAGATGCTGTACACTTCGGCACACAGCAGTGGTGGCTAGAAATGCTGCCCTCCCATCTTTGAAATGATCCTTTCAAAATAAAACTCTACGAACCACTCCATTGTGAACCTACAGAGCTGTCTGAACCACTAACAGCAGGAAAATAAACAGGAAGTGTTTGACTGAACTCATAACAGGTTATGCGAGGGAACACAAAAGTTTCTCGAAAGAACGCAAAAGCTTTAAAAAAAAAAATTCTCCCATCTCAATTTTTTTCCACCAGCATGTCCCTTTAGGGGCTCTGTAATAACCACCATTGTCCATGGATGTTTTTACTTATTTAACTTTTCCATACGTGACCTGGACCAGAGCCATATGACTGGCATGAGAAAGAACTCAATGATTTAAGCCCATTTCAGAGACAATTCCAAGACAGCTTCAACAGTTAGTGAATGGGGGAAATAGCGGCTACCTCTAGAAGCGATTATGAAACTATAGTAGTAATGTGGCTCAGTGAAAGGCGGCTTGAGCCTATCCCGTTTCTCCACCAGATGGTTATTTATTTATTTATTTATTTATTTATTTATTTATTTCTCCTGCAGAAGAAACGAGCAAAATGACTAAAAAAAGTCAGTTGCCATTATAGAATATAAAGTATAATCAATATGTGTAGCTACAAAGTTTACAAATATTTTGATATGTTAATAAAGTATAATCTAATATGTATAACCAACATTTAGAAATATTGCTTAGAAACATAATTTAAATCCATAGTGCACTTGTTGACCAAGTTATGTTCTAAGTCTGTATTGAGTTAGATGAATTCTGTGTCCTACTGAACAGTAGGCCTAATTGTTGTCAGGCCGTACCTCTCTGCACAGCAAGCATAATCTAAAACTATAAAACACTTTCTAACAAGTGACATTCTAAGTGGTAAATTGGAACCTTGTGTTTTGTCTAAAGCAGCTTTACTCTATGGCAATAAAATAGTCATTAGACACTCACTAGAACTGGGTTTCCAACCAAAGCCCTTTAAGCTTGCAAAGCAGTGTCAAAAGAAAAGATAAGCCTTCCAGGAGGAAGGGTACCAGGCTGGGGCTATAGGGTGAAATATGGGACAAAGTAAAAACCCTGTTCTGGTAAAACATTTACAGTGAGGGAAAAAAGTATTTGATCCCCTGCTGATTTTGTACGTTTGCCCACTGACAAAGAAATGACCAGTCTATAATTTTAATGGTAGTTGTATTTGAACAGTGAGAGACAGAATAACAACAAAAAAATCCAGAAAAACGCATGTCAAAAATTTTTTAAATTAATTTGCATTTTAATGAGGGAAAAAAGTATTTGACCCCCTCTCAATCAGAAAGATTTCTGGCTCCCAGGTGTCTTTTATACAGGTAACGAGCTGAGATTAGGAGCACACTCTTAAAGGGAGTGCTCCTAATATCAGTTTGTTACCTGTATAAAAGACACCTGTCCACAGAAGCAATCAATCAGTCATATTCCAAACTCTCCACCATGGCCAAGACCAAAGAGCTCTCCAAGGATGTCAGGGACAAGACTGTAGACCTACACAAGTCTGGAATGGGCTACAAGACCATTGCCAAGCAGCTTGGTGAGAAGGGGACAACAGTTGGTGCGATTATTCGCAAATGGAAGAAGCACAAAAGAACTGTCAATCTCCCTCGGCCTGGGGCTCCATGCAAGATCTCACCTCGTGGAGTTGCATTGATCATGAGAACAGTGAGGAATCAGCCCAGAACTACACGGGAGGATCTTGTCAATGATCTCAAGGCAGCTGGGACCATAGTCACCAAGAAAACAATTGGTAACACACTACGCCGTGAAGGACTGAAATCCTGCAGCGCGCGCAAGGTCCGCTGCTCAAGAAAACACATATACATGCCCGTCTGAAGTTTGCCAATGAACATCTGAATGATTCTGAGGACAACTGGGTGAAAGCGTTGAGGTCAGATGAGACCAAAATGGAGCTCTTTGGCATCAACTCAACTCGCCGTGTTTGGAGGAGGAGGAATGCTGCCTATGACCCCTGGAACACCATCCCCACCGTCAAACATGGAGGTGGAAACATTATGCTTTGGGGTTTTTTTTCTGCTAAGGGGACAGGACAACTTCACTGCATCAAAGGGACGATGGACGGGGCCATGTACCGTCATATCTTGGGTGAAAACCTCCTTCCCTCAGACAGGGCATTGAAAATGGGTCGTGAATGGATATTCCAGCATGACAATGACCCAAAACACATGGCCAAGGCAACAAAGGAGTGGCTCAAGAAGAAGCACATTAAGGTCCTGGAGTGACCTAGCTAGTCTCCAGACCTTAATCCCATAGAAAATCTGTGGAGGGAGCTGAAGGTTCGAGTTGCCAAACGTCAGCCTCGAAACCTTAATGACTTGGAGAAGATCTGCAAAGAGGAGTGGGACAAAATCCCTCCTGAGATGTGTGCAAACCTGGTGGCCAACTACAAGAAACGTCTGACCTCTGTGATTGCCAACAAGGGTTTTTAAACCAAGTACTAAGTCATGTTTTGCAGAGGGGTCAAATACTTATTTCCCTCATTAAAATGCAAATCAATTTATAACATTTTTGATGTGCGTTTTTCTGGATTTTTTTGTTGTTATTCTGTCTCTCACTGTTCAAATAAATCTACCATTAAAGTTATAGACTGATCATTTCTTTGTCAGTGGGTAAACATACAAAATCAGCAGGGGATCAAATACTTTTTTCCCTCACTGTAAGAGAATACTACTGACAATGCATACACCACATATGTAAGGTATCATATGACTTAATTCAGGCAATTGAGATTGGTTTGTTTCTAGAATGAAAACGTGAATGCCTCACCTAGGGATAATTTTACTGCTTCAGAAAAGTATATAAAGACATGTTTGTGTATATATAATTAAATAGACTTTCTGCAGACTCACTTTATTGTTTCAATAAAGTTAAGTTACTTTTTGACATCTACTAACCCTCTGTCTCATAACATAGATTATAGCCCACATTTAACTTTAGTCAAAGCCTACATCTAACTAAACATTCAAAATAGTACATTCCTAAGCCTTGAGAATGTTTATCAAGTCCGTGAAAAATAAAGCATTTCATTAGGACATCATCGTTAAAAAAATAGCACATATTACACTTATGCTATATCCAAAACTGCTCCCTATCTCCAATATAGTGTCAGCCATTTTGTAGTGGTGTCCGAATTCTGAGTGAACAGCTTAATTCCCTACATTCGTTCACTTGTTTATACCCACAGTGCACTCTGATTTTGAGTATACATCTGATGTACACTTGCCAACGCACTATTTCCCATACTCCAACGTGAGATGGCGATAGAACACAAAAGAAAAGTAGACAAGGCGGACGGAAACATCGGAGGCGGCAACTATTACAAATGTAAGTATCTATATCAAGATATTTCAAAGTGAAATGATTCAGATTATTGATTGATTGGCACAGTATTTATTTGCAGCCACTTATTAGTTTACAATGTAACTTAAATTACGAACTGTACACGTCAAATGATAATTTGGTGGATTGTTCACATATATTAGTTAACAGACGTACAGTATCTCACAAAAGTGAGTACACCCCTCACATTTATGTAAATATTTGATGATATCTTTTCATGTGACAACACTGAAGAAATGACACTTTGCTACAATATAAAGTAGTGAGTGTACAGCTTGTGTAACAGTGTAAATTTGCTGTCCCCTCAAAATAACTCAACACACAGACATTAATGTCTAAACCGCTGGCAACAAAAGTGAGTACACCCCTAAGTGAAAATGTCCAAATTGGGCCCAAAGTGTCAAAATTTTGTGTGGCCACCATTATTTTCCAGCGCTGCCTTAACCCTCTTGGGCATGGAGTTCACCAGAGCTTCACAGGTTGCCACTGGAGTCCTCTTCCACTCCTCCATGACGACATCACAGAGCTGGTGGATGTTAGAGACCTTGTGGTCCTCCACCTTCCGTTTGAGGATGCCCCACAGATGCTCAATAGGGTTTAGGTCTGGAGACATGCTTGGCCAGTCAATCACCTTCACCCTCAGCTTCTTTAGCAAGGCAGTGGTCGTCTTGGAGGTGTGTTTGAGGTCTTTATCATGCTGGAATACTGCCCTGCGGCTCAGTCTCCGAAGGAAGGGGATCATGCTCTGTTTCAGTATGTCACAGTACATGTTGGCATTCATGGTTCCCTCAATGAACTGTAGTTCCCCAGTGCCAGCAGCACTCATGCAGCCCCAGACCATGACACTCCCACCACCATGCTTGACTGTAGGCAAGACACACTTGTCTACACTCACTACATTACATCGTAGCAAAGTGTCATTACTTCAGTGTTGTCACATGAAAAGATATAGTCAAATATTTACAAAAATGTGAGGGGTGTACTCACTTTTGTGAGATACTGTATGTACAGTAGTCACATACGTATTAGAAAATAATGTATTGATGACTTTTTAATTAATTTAGGGATGGATGGGGGAAAATATATTTAGGTGCATTTGTTTCTTACAGGCATCTACACCCTGTCCCAAATGGCACACTCCACCCTTGTGGCCCTCCTCCGAGTCCACACTTTGGTGACGTCAGCTAATGTACACCTATGGGGCGCTAAGGCGCGATTCCATGAGGGTGAAATTAATAGACGGCTTTTGGGATGGACTTGTTGTTGTGACACCGGAAAAAGAAAGATGTTGCCGGTTGTCGTTTTCACTGTGGCACTAGCCAGATGACTTGCTATGCAGAGACATCAGCATCATTTTTATACGTTGACAATGGTCATAGCCTGAAGTTCCATTCCATTTTAATTGACTTTTAATAATTTCACATTTTTATTTTCAAACTATATAATATTACTAAGACCTAGAGATACAGTTCAATTACATTGTAAATCACTGTTATTTATAACAACAAAAACTGACACCTCTTCTCAGTCATGTTGGCTAAACCTGCAATTGAAAATCCTCCTCTGTTTCCTGCATCAACAAAACACCTCCTCTGCTTTTTGACTGGTTTGTCGCAAAGATTGTTGGGTAGTGGACTGTCGTGGGCCTGCAGCAGTGCAGGCTTCAATGAAGACCGCACCGAGGGCACAAAACGGGTGCCCGCGAGAACCCTCATAAGCACTAAAATCACAAATGGGACACACTACGGACTCATAGACCTTGCGAGCACATGCCACGAGGCTGCAAATCCACATGAAGTGTCTGTGATTAACTATCGTATGGAATCTAAACTAATCTAACCTACTATAATATTCTGCCCCGTGTGCTGGGAGGTGCGTGGTATATATGCAAACATAATCAGCATCAATTGTTATCGCCTGACACCAATCTGCACACACGTGAAATAACAGCCAATGACAGAACAGGGAGGAGACATAACAGAAACATAACAAAAGCACGTGTCCAGTGTACACAATGTCACGATTGTCAACATACGAAAAGCAGGTGCTCGCACACCTTGCTCGTGGACGCGCGCCCACATGCTCTCCAGCGTGCTGCTTAAAGGGGAAACCGTGACATTAAAGTTGTTGCTCTTTCTGAAATACACCTGTCTCTTCCTCTCGGGAAGAAAAAGATGTATTTCAGATAATTAATATTTTTTATTTATTATATTATAATAAGTAATGTATTTATTTCATTTATTTTTTTGCTCCTGCAGAAGAAAAGAGCACAGTGACATATGGTACTAAAAAAGGTCAACAACAACAACAACAACACAAAGACAAATGAACAGATTTACATTGAAAAATTTTCAGCTGTACTTAGTGAAAATGAGGGGATATAACAGGTTTTAATACAGTTTATAGCCCATATCTAACTCCAATCAAAGCCTACATCTAACCAAACATTCAAAATAGTACATTTCTAAGCATTGAGAATGTTTATCAAATCAGTGAAAAATAAGGAATTTCATTAGGACATCATCAGGTTAAAAAAGAACACATTTAACTACACTTAATCCTAGCCAGAAAACTGCCACTGGCTTTCTGTTTCTAGCTGCAGGAACTCTGAGCCCAGCAGATTCTTATAGAACCAAAACGACATCACAAGGGCCAGAGATCATATGACATACATGAGAAAGAACTCAGTGATGTAAGCCCAGATCCAGAGACAATTCCAAGACAGCTTCAACAGTCAGTGAATGGGGGAAATAGTGGCTACCTCTAGAAGTGATTGTGAAACTACAGTAGTAATCTGGCACAGGGAAAGGTGGCTTGAGCCTATCCCCTTTCTCCAACAGATGTTTATTATTGATTTATTTAATTTATTGATTTATTTTTGCTCCTGCAGAAGAAAAGAACAAAGAAATTAAAAAAGTAAATTGCATTATATCAGCAACAACAAAAACAAAAAGACAAATGGAACAGATGTACATTGTAAAGTTTTCAGCTCTACTTAGTGAAAATGAGGGGACATAACAGGTTTTAATAGAGATTACAGCCCATATCTAACTCTAATCAAAGCCTACTTTTTTTTCCAAAATATTTTTATTGAGAAAGAAAACAAATCACCTGTCACATAGCAACAATACCATTATCATTTTTTGTTATACTTACATATACACACATAGTGTAGAAAAGGAAAACTAAATTAAAGAGTACAATCAACTAAACAGGTTATGTAGATATTGTAAAACCCAACAGGCACAAAAATTAAAATGGAAAGTGTCTGTAATGCCATAAAATATGAAATAAAGGGTTGCCATTTATATATATAAAAAAAACTTGTCAGTACAACCCCTCATCGTATACTACATCGTATGTCCTTTAACCACTGGGAGATGGATGGATATTTAGCAGACTTCCAATGCAACAGTAGGGAACATCTTGCATTTAGGGATGTGAAAGCAGTAATATCTTTTTGTACAGAGCGTAATGGAACTGAGGCATCAGGAATCCCAAATATAGCAGTCAATGGGCAAGGTTTTAAATCTATTCTGAGAATAGTGGACATGATGGTAAAGAAACCAGACCAAAAACCATGGAGATCAGGGCAGAAGAAAAACATATGGCCAACACTCTTCACTTATTTGTACTACTAACTACATTTCCCATGCATTCTTAATTTTGGTACTCACTACCTAATGCCAGAATAAAATCATAAATCTTAGAAATCATTCCTCTCTGATGTGGATTGTTTGAAAACAAGCTTTCCCAAGCCTGTTCAGGAGGTGCAGAAGGGAAATTAGGAAAACATCTAGAATCGAAATTTCGAATTTGAAAATGATGAAACAGATGCATCACAGGGAGGTCATAAATAGATGACATATTCGCAAAGCTATCAAAGACACCATCAGCATTGTCGTGGAAATTAGATAACACTCACAGACTCGTCCTCTAAAGGTAAAAAGGTTTATTACAGAAAGGTGGTTAATACAGGATAGAATAATTAGAGCGCTCTGAAGTGCTTGTACTAAACCACTACTATATATGTGAAATGTATAGTATGTATAGCATGACATAATTCTGTGTACCGATAAGAAGCGGTTTGAGGCAGTTCAAACAGGCTTTGTTTTAGGATCTTGGAAGATGTTTAGACGAACCTTGAATAGAAGAACATGTTTCTGTGTCTGTAAGCAGATCAACATTCTGTACTGATCTCAGTGACATGACATGGCCTTCTTAGGTGTTATCCTCTGATGAGAATGAAATAGAACAAGAACAAAACTATTACAAAGTAAAAATGAGTAATTTCCCTCACAGCATACATGTTTTTTAATTGTTTAATGCCCTTGTCATACCACACTGAAAATGTAGAGTCCAAACACGATGGAGGAAATAAGCGGTTGTTGCTTAAAGGACCCAAAGAGGATGCGCCTACAAATTTAAAGCGGTGTCTAAATTGATACCAAGTCTTGTGTGTTAAGGACAACTTGATTATCAGTATATAGGGAGAGTTTTGTAGGTAGAGAGGAATAAAGTAAAGCAGGTAAAGAGGATTCCCTACAAGAAGATAGCTCCAATTTACACAAAGAAGATCCAGGAGATTTAACCCAGTAGCAGAGTTTATGGATGTGCGCAGCCCAGTAACAGAATTGAAAATTGGGTAATGCAAGTCCTCCACTAAGTCTACATTTCTGCAATAAAGATTTACGAACCCTTGGTGGCTTCCCACCCCAAATAAAAGTACTAATTATCTTATTCAATTCATCTAAATATTGTTTTGGCAGAGAAAGAGGCACTTGCTGGAACAAGAAAAGAAACTTCGGTAATATATTCATTTTGACGACACTGATCCTGCCAATTAGAGAAAGGGGGCGGTTACCCCAACTCTGAATGTTGGATTTTACCTTTGAGATAAGGGGAGTGAAATTAGCTGATAAAAGATTAGATAAAGAACGTGTCACGTTGATACCTAGGTATTTAAACCCTGACTGACTAAATGGAAAAGGTAGATCTGACTGTTGGAGAGAAAATGCTGCAGTATTGACAGGAAAACAGTTGCTTTTCTCCAAATTTAATTTATAACCCGAGACAAAACTGAATGTTTCCAGAATACCTAAGACAGCTGGCATAGAGGCAATAGGATCGGTTACATACAATAACAAATCATCAGCATATAGCGACAATTTGTATTCTACACCATATCGAACTATTCCTTTAAACAAGTGGGAAGATCTTAATACGATAGACAGAGGCAGATAGCGACAGAAAAGCAGAGGGGATAAAGGACAGCCGAATAAATATCGTTTGTATGAACCCTGGCTTTAGGGGATGAGTAAAGTAGGCGAATCCAAGAAATAAACTTATCCCCGAATCTGAATTTCCTCAAAACTGCAAACAAATACTCCCATTCAACCCTATCAAATGCTTTTTCAGCATCTAAAGAAATGACAATTTCAAATCAAAGCCTACTTTTAAGTAAACATTCAAAGTAGAAAATTGCTAAGCACTGAGAATGTTTATGAATTCAGTGAAAAATAAAGCATTTCATTTTAACATCATCAGGTTAAAAACAGCATATACAACACTTAATCTTAGCCAGAAAACTGCCATGGCTCTCTGTTTCTAGCTGCAGCAACTGTGAGCCCAGCAGATTCTAATAGAAGCAACATGACATTACAAGGATAAGAATCAGTGATGTAAGAACTCAGTGATGTAAGCCACATCCTAGAGAGAATTCCAAGACAGCTTCAGTGTGACGGTGTGCGCACACTGAAATTCAATTCAATTCAATTCAATTTTATTTGTATAGCGCTTTTTACAATAGACATTGTCTCAAAGCAGCTTTACAGAAATATCAACATGGTATACAGATATTAAAGGTGCGAATTTATCCCAACTGAGCAAGCCACTGAGTGGCGACGGTGGCGAGGAAAAACTCCCTAAGATGTTTTAAGAGGAAGAAACCTTGAGAGGAACCCGACTCAGAAGGGAACCCGTCCTCATCTGGGTAACAACAGATAGTGTGAAAAAGTTCATTATGGATTTATATGAAGTCTGTATGGCGTTAGGAGCAGCCGTAGTCCCAGCAGCCTGGAATTAAAGAAGATTTGAGCTCCATCCAGAGGCAGAAAGGATCTGGATCTCTAGTATCTCCATAAATTCGTGTGGGGCTCGGCGAAAGGAGAGAGGGAGAAAAAAGATAATTATGACTGCGAAGTAGTAGAACAGAATCTAGTCAGTGTAGGCTTGAGTAAACAAATACGTTTTAAGCCTAGACTTAAACACTGAGACTGTGTCTGAGTCCCGAACACTAATAGGAAGACTGTTCCACAACTGTGGGGCTCTATAAGAGAAAGCTCTTCCCCCTGCTGTAGCCTTCACTATTCGAGGTACCGTCAAATAGCCTGCATCTTTTGATCTAAGTAGGCGTGGCGGATCATATAAAACCAAAAGGTCGCTTAGATATTGTGGCGCGAGACCATTTAGTGCTTTATAGGTTAATAAAAGTATTTTATAGTTAATGCGAGATTTCACTGGGAGCCAAATGTGTTGGAAAAATAGTGTTACACCATATTTGATAAATAAAAGATCTCAAAACATCATTTTTAAATTGCATTATACATTATATTGCACAAGGGGGTCACACCAGATACTGAAAGTAAAGGTTTACATACTTTTGTCACTCACAGATATGTAATATTGGATCATTTTCCTCAATAAATAAATGCCTATTATGCGATTGCTAGGGTTACTAAGAAATTTTTCTGACCCAAAATATTACGAAATATGATTGTTTACATTAAAATGCAAAAGTTGTTGAAAAAGTATGATAAGGTGAAAAAAGTGACATTTTATGTCTAGAAAGTCAGTTTTCATCAAAAGTACAATAACAAAAGTAGTTCGCATTCATCCTGTGTCTCCTTACACACTTGTGCTGTTTATCCGCTCAAAACGCTACAGAGCGAACGAGAAGGCGCTAGGAGCAAAGGAAAGTGGTTTTTCTAACAAACTCATATAATCAGTTGCCCGACCTACTCCAATTTGATTTTTTTCACATAGTTAGACATAATATAGTACTAAGAGATGTTTCTGACCCAAAATATTACGAAATATGATTGTTTACATTAAAATGCAAAAGTTGTTGAAAAAGTATGATAAGGTGAAAAAAGTGACATTTTATGTCTAGAAAGTCAGTTTTCATCAAAAGTACAATAACAAAAGTAGTTCGCATTCATCCTGTGTCTCCTTACACACTTGTGCTCTTTATCCGCTCAAAACGCTATAGAGCGAACGAGAAGGCGCTAGGAGCAAAGGAAAGTGGTTTTTCTAACAAACTCATATAATCAGTTGCCCGACCTACTCCAATTTGATTTTTTTCACATAGTTAGACATAATATAGTACTAAGAAATGTTTCTGACCCAAAATATTACGAAATATGATTGTTTACATTAAAATGCAAAAGTTGTTGAAAAAGTATGATAAGGTGAAAAAAGTGACATTTTATGTCTAGAAAGTCAGTTTTCATCAAAAGTACAATAACAAAAGTAGTTCGCATTCATCCTGTGTCTCCTTACACACTTGTGCTCTTTATCCGCTCAAAACGCTATAGAGCGAACGAGAAGGCGCTAGGAGCAAAGGAAAGTGGTTTTTCTAACAAACTCATATAATTAGTTGCCCGACCTACTCCAATTTGATTTTTTTCACATAGTTAGACATAATATAGTACTAAGAAATGTTTCTGACCCAAAATATTACGAAATATGATTGTTTACATTAAAATGCAAAAGTTGTTGAAAAAGTATGATAAGGTGAAAAAAGTGACATTTTATGTCTAGAAAGTCAGTTTTCATCAAAAGTACAATAACAAAAGTAGTTCGCATTCATCCTGTGTCTCCTTACACACTTGTGCTCTTTATCCGCTCAAAACGCTATAGAGCGAACGAGAAGGCGCTAGGAGCAAAGGAAAGTGGTTTTTCTAACAAACTCATATAATTAGTTGCCCGACCTACTCCAATTTGATTTTTTTCACATAGTTAGACATAATATAGTACTAAGAAATGTTTCTGACCCAAAATATTACGAAATATGATTGTTTACATTAAAATGCAAAAGTTGTTGAAAAAGTATGATAAGGTGAAAAAAGTGACATTTTATGTCTAGAAAGTCAGTTTTCATCAAAAGTACAATAACAAAAGTAGTTCGCATTCATCCTGTGTCTCCTTACACACTTGTGCTCTTTATCCGCTCAAAACGCTATAGAGCGAACGAGAAGGCGCTAGGAGCAAAGGAAAGTGGTTTTTCTAACAAACTCATATAATCAGTTGCCCGACCTACTCCAATTTGATTTTTTTTCACATAGTTAGACATAATATAGTACTAAGAAATGTTTCTGACCCAAAATATTACGAAATATGATTGTTTACATTAAAATGCAAAAGTTGTTGAAAAAGTATGATAAGGTGAAAAAAGTGACATTTTATGTCTAGAAAGTCAGTTTTCATCAAAAGTACAATAACAAAAGTAGTTCGCATTCATCCTGTGTCCCCTTACACACTTGTGCTCTTTATCCGCTCAAAACGCTACAGAGCGAACGAGAAGGCGCTAGGAGCAAAGGAAAGTGGTTTTTCTAACAAACTCATATAATCAGTTGCCCGACCTACTCCAATTTGATTTTTTTCACATAGTTAGACATAATATAGTACTAAGAGATGTTTCTGACCCAAAATATTACGAAATATGATTGTTTACATTAAAATGCAAAAGTTGTTGAAAAAGTATGATAAGGTGAAAAAAGTGACATTTTATGTCTAGAAAGTCAGTTTTCATCAAAAGTACAATAACAAAAGTAGTTCGCATTCATCCTGTGTCCCCTTACACACTTGTGCTCTTTATCCGCTCAAAACGCTACAGAGCGAACGAGAAGGCGCTAGGAGCAAAGGAAAGTGGTTTTTCTAACAAACTCATATAATCAGTTGCCCGACCTACTCCAATTTGATTTTTTTCACATAGTTAGACATAATATAGTACTAAGAGATGTTTCTGACCCAAAATATTACGAAATATGATTGTTTACATTAAAATGCAAAAGTTGTTGAAAAAGTATGATAAGGTGAAAAAAGTGACATTTTATGTCTAGAAAGTCAGTTTTCATCAAAAGTACAATAACAAAAGTAGTTCGCATTCATCCTGTGTCTCCTTACACACTTGTGCTCTTTATCCGCTCAAAACGTTATAGAGCGAACGAGAAGGCGCTAGGAGCAAAGGAAAGTGGTTTTTCTAACAAACTCATATAATCAGTTGCCCGACCTACTCCAATTTGATTTTTTTCACATAGTTAGACATAATATAGTACTAAGAGATGTTTCTGACCCAAAATATTACGAAATATGATTACATTAAAATGCAAAAGTTGTTGAAAAAGTATGATAAGGTGAAAAAAGTGACATTTTATGTCTAGAAAGTCAGTTTTCATCAAAAGTACAATAACAAAAGTAGTTCGCATTCATCCTGTGTCTCCTTACACACTTGTGCTCTTTATCCTCTCAAAACGCTATAGAGCGAACGAGAAGGCGCTAGGAGCAAAGGAAAGTGGTTTTTCTAACAAACTCATATAATCAGTTGCCCGACCTACTCCAATTTGATTTTTTTCACATAGTTAGACATAATATAGTACTAAGAGATGTTTCTGACCCAAAATATTACGAAATATGATTGTTTACATTAAAATGCAAAAGTTGTTGAAAAAGTATGATAAGGTGAAAAAAGTGACATTTTATGTCTAGAAAGTCAGTTTTCATCAAAAGTACAATAACAAAAGTAGTTCGCATTCATCCTGTGTCTCCTTACACACTTGTGCTCTTTATCCGCTCAAAACGTTATAGAGCGAACGAGAAGGCGCTAGGAGCAAAGGAAAGTGGTTTTTCTAACAAACTCATATAATCAGTTGCCCGACCTACTCCAATTTGATTTTTTTCACATAGTTAGACATAATATAGTACTAAGAGATGTTTCTGACCCAAAATATTACGAAATATGATTACATTAAAATGCAAAAGTTGTTGAAAAAGTATGATAAGGTGAAAAAAGTGACATTTTATGTCTAGAAAGTCAGTTTTCATCAAAAGTACAATAACAAAAGTAGTTCGCATTCATCCTGTGTCTCCTTACACACTTGTGCTCTTTATCCTCTCAAAACGCTATAGAGCGAACGAGAAGGCGCTAGGAGCAAAGGAAAGTGGTTTTTCTAACAAACTCATATAATCAGTTGCCCGACCTACTCCAATTTGATTTTTTTCACATAGTTAGACATAATATAGTACTAAGAGATGTTTCTGACCCAAAATATTACGAAATATGATTACATTAAAATGCAAAAGTTGTTGAAAAAGTATGATAAGGTGAAAAAAGTGACATTTTATGTCTAGAAAGTCAGTTTTCATCAAAAGTACAATAACAAAAGTAGTTCGCATTCATCCTGTGTCTCCTTACACACTTGTGCTCTTTATCCGCTCAAAACGCTATAGAGCGAACGAGAAGGCGCTAGGAGCAAAGGAAAGTGGTTTTTCTAACAAACTCATATAATCAGTTGCCCGACCTACTCCAATTTGATTTTTTTCACATAGTTAGACATAATATAGTACTAAGAAATGTTTCTGACCCAAAATATTACGAAATATGATTGTTTACATTAAAATGCAAAAGTTGATGAAAAAGTATGATAAGGTGAAAAAAGTGACATTTTATGTCTAGAAAGTCAGTTTTCATCAAAAGTACAATAACAAAAGTAGTTCGCATTCATCCTGTGTCTCCTTACACACTTGTGCTCTTTATCCGCTCAAAACGCTACAGAGCGAACGAGAAGGCGCTAGGAGCAAAGGAAAGTGGTTTTTCTAACAAACTCATATAATCAGTTGCCCGACCTACTCCAATTTGATTTTTTTTCACATAGTTAGACATAATATAGTACTAAGAAATGTTTCTGACCCAAAATATTACGAAATATGATTGTTTACATTAAAATGCAAAAGTTGTTGAAAAAGTATGATAAGGTGAAAAAAGTGACATTTTATGTCTAGAAAGTCAGTTTTCATCAAAAGTACAATAACAAAAGTAGTTCGCATTCATCCTGTGTCTCCTTACACACTTGTGCTCTTTATCCGCTCAAAACGATATAGAGCGAACGAGAAGGCGCTAGGAGCAAAGGAAAGTGGTTTTTCTAACAAACTCATATAATCAGTTGCCCGACCTACTCCAATTTGATTTTTTTCACATAGTTAGACATAATATAGTACTAAGAGATGTTTCTGACCCAAAATATTACGAAATATGATTGTTTACATTAAAATGCAAAAGTTGTTGAAAAAGTATGATAAGGTGAAAAAAGTGACATTTTATGTCTAGAAAGTCAGTTTTCATCAAAAGTACAATAACAAAAGTAGTTCGCATTCATCCTGTGTCTCCTTACACACTTGTGCTCTTTATAAGCTCAAAACGTTATAGAGCGAACGAGAAGGCGCTAGGAGCAAAGGAAAGTGGTTTTTCTAACAAACTCATATAATCAGTTGCCCGACCTACTCCAATTTGATTTTTTTCACATAGTTAGACATAATATAGTACTAAGAGATGTTTCTGACCCAAAATATTACGAAATATGATTACATTAAAATGCAAAAGTTGTTGAAAAAGTATGATAAGGTGAAAAAAGTGACATTTTATGTCTAGAAAGTCAGTTTTCATCAAAAGTACAATAACAAAAGTAGTTCGCATTCATCCTGTGTCTCCTTACACACTTGTGCTGTTTATCCGCTCAAAACGCTATAGAGCGAACGAGAAGGCGCTAGGAGCAAAGGAAAGTGGTTTTTCTAACAAACTCATATAATCAGTTGCCCGACCTACTCCAATTTGATTTTTTTCACATAGTTAGACATAATATAGTACTAAGAGATGTTTCTGACCCAAAATATTACGAAATATGATTGTTTACATTAAAATGCAAAAGTTGTTGAAAAAGTATGATAAGGTGAAAAAAGTGACATTTTATGTCTAGAAAGTCAGTTTTCATCAAAAGTACAATAACAAAAGTAGTTCGCATTCATCCTGTGTCTCCTTACACACTTGTGCTCTTTATCCGCTCAAAACGCTATAGAGCGAACGAGAAGGCGCTAGGAGCAAAGGAAAGTGGTTTTTCTAACAAACTCATATAATCAGTTGCCCGACCTACTCCAATTTGATTTTTTTCACATAGTTAGACATAATATAGTACTAAGAGATGTTTCTGACCCAAAATATTACGAAATATGATTGTTTACATTAAAATGCAAAAGTTGTTGAAAAAGTATGATAAGGTGAAAAAAGTGACATTTTATGTCTAGAAAGTCAGTTTTCATCAAAAGTACAATAACAAAAGTAGTTCGCATTCATCCTGTGTCTACACACTTGTGCTCTTTATCCGCTCAAAACGCTATAGAGCGAACGAGAAGGCGCTAGGAGCAAAGGAAAGTGGTTTTTCTAACAAACTCATATAATCAGTTGCCCGACCTACTCCAATTTGATTTTTTTCACATAGTTAGACATAATATAGTACTAAGAGATGTTTCTGACCCAAAATATTACGAAATTTGATTGTTTACATTAAAATGCAAAAGTTGATGAAAAAGTATGATAAGGTGAAAAAAGTGACATTTTATGTCTAGAAAGTCAGTTTTCATCAAAAGTACAATAACAAAAGTAGTTCGCATTCATCCTGTGTCTCCTTACACACTTGTGCTCTTTATCCGCTCAAAACGCTACAGAGCGAACGAGAAGGCGCTAGGAGCAAAGGAAAGTGGTTTTTCTAACAAACTCATATAATCAGTTGCCCGACCTACTCCAATTTGATTTTTTTTCACATAGTTAGACATAATATAGTACTAAGAAATGTTTCTGACCCAAAATATTACGAAATATGATTGTTTACATTAAAATGCAAAAGTTGTTGAAAAAGTATGATAAGGTGAAAAAAGTGACATTTTATGTCTAGAAAGTCAGTTTTCATCAAAAGTACAATAACAAAAGTAGTTCGCATTCATCCTGTGTCTCCTTACACACTTGTGCTCTTTATCCGCTCAAAACGCTATAGAGCGAACGAGAAGGCGCTAGGAGCAAAGGAAAGTGGTTTTTCTAACAAACTCATATAATCAGTTGCCCGACCTACTCCAATTTGATTTTTTTCACATAGTTAGACATAATATAGTACTAAGAGATGTTTCTGACCCAAAATATTACGAAATATGATTGTTTACATTAAAATGCAAAAGTTGTTGAAAAAGTATGATAAGGTGAAAAAAGTGACATTTTATGTCTAGAAAGTCAGTTTTCATCAAAAGTACAATAACAAAAGTAGTTCGCATTCATCCTGTGTCTCCTTACACACTTGTGCTCTTTATCCGCTCAAAACGTTATAGAGCGAACGAGAAGGCGCTAGGAGCAAAGGAAAGTGGTTTTTCTAACAAACTCATATAATCAGTTGCCCGACCTACTCCAATTTGATTTTTTTCACATAGTTAGACATAATATAGTACTAAGAGATGTTTCTGACCCAAAATATTACGAAATATGATTACATTAAAATGCAAAAGTTGTTGAAAAAGTATGATAAGGTGAAAAAAGTGACATTTTATGTCTAGAAAGTCAGTTTTCATCAAAAGTACAATAACAAAAGTAGTTCGCATTCATCCTGTGTCTCCTTACACACTTGTGCTGTTTATCCGCTCAAAACGCTATAGAGCGAACGAGAAGGCGCTAGGAGCAAAGGAAAGTGGTTTTTCTAACAAACTCATATAATCAGTTGCCCGACCTACTCCAATTTGATTTTTTTCACATAGTTAGACATAATATAGTACTAAGAGATGTTTCTGACCCAAAATATTACGAAATATGATTGTTTACATTAAAATGCAAAAGTTGTTGAAAAAGTATGATAAGGTGAAAAAAGTGACATTTTATGTCTAGAAAGTCAGTTTTCATCAAAAGTACAATAACAAAAGTAGTTCGCATTCATCCTGTGTCTCCTTACACACTTGTGCTCTTTATCCGCTCAAAACGCTATAGAGCGAACGAGAAGGCGCTAGGAGCAAAGGAAAGTGGTTTTTCTAACAAACTCATATAATCAGTTGCCCGACCTACTCCAATTTGATTTTTTTCACATAGTTAGACATAATATAGTACTAAGAGATGTTTCTGACCCAAAATATTACGAAATATGATTGTTTACATTAAAATGCAAAAGTTGTTGAAAAAGTATGATAAGGTGAAAAAAGTGACATTTTATGTCTAGAAAGTCAGTTTTCATCAAAAGTACAATAACAAAAGTAGTTCGCATTCATCCTGTGTCTACACACTTGTGCTCTTTATCCGCTCAAAACGCTATAGAGCGAACGAGAAGGCGCTAGGAGCAAAGGAAAGTGGTTTTTCTAACAAACTCATATAATCAGTTGCCCGACCTACTCCAATTTGATTTTTTTCACATAGTTAGACATAATATAGTACTAAGAAATGTTTCTGACCCAAAATATTACGAAATATGATTGTTTACATTAAAATGCAAAAGTTGATGAAAAAGTATGATAAGGTGAAAAAAGTGACATTTTATGTCTAGAAAGTCAGTTTTCATCAAAAGTACAATAACAAAAGTAGTTCGCATTCATCCTGTGTCTCCTTACACACTTGTGCTCTTTATCCGCTCAAAACGCTACAGAGCGAACGAGAAGGCGCTAGGAGCAAAGGAAAGTGGTTTTTCTAACAAACTCATATAATCAGTTGCCCGACCTACTCCAATTTGATTTTTTTTCACATAGTTAGACATAATATAGTACTAAGAAATGTTTCTGACCCAAAATATTACGAAATATGATTGTTTACATTAAAATGCAAAAGTTGTTGAAAAAGTATGATAAGGTGAAAAAAGTGACATTTTATGTCTAGAAAGTCAGTTTTCATCAAAAGTACAATAACAAAAGTAGTTCGCATTCATCCTGTGTCTCCTTACACACTTGTGCTCTTTATCCGCTCAAAAAGCTACAGAGCGAACGAGAAGGCGCTAGGAGCAAAGGAAAGTGGTTTTTCTAACAAACTCATATAATCAGTTGCCCGACCTACTCCAATTTGATTTTTTTTCACATAGTTAGACATAATATAGTACTAAGAAATGTTTCTGACCCAAAATATTACGAAATATGATTGTTTACATTAAAATGCAAAAGTTGTTGAAAAAGTATGATAAGGTGAAAAAAGTGACATTTTATGTCTAGAAAGTCAGTTTTCATCAAAAGTACAATAACAAAAGTAGTTCGCATTCATCCTGTGTCTCCTTACACACTTGTGCTCTTTATCCTCTCAAAACGCTATAGAGCGAACGAGAAGGCGCTAGGAGCAAAGGAAAGTGGTTTTTCTAACAAACTCATATAATCAGTTGCCCGACCTACTCCAATTTGATTTTTTTCACATAGTTAGACATAATATAGTACTAAGAAATGTTTCTGACCCAAAATATTACGAAATATGATTGTTTACATTAAAATGCAAAAGTTGTTGAAAAAGTATGATAAGGTGAAAAAAGTGACATTTTATGTCTAGAAAGTCAGTTTTCATCAAAAGTACAATAACAAAAGTAGTTCGCATTCATCCTGTGTCTCCTTACACACTTGTGCTCTTTATCCGCTCAAAACGCTATAGAGCGAACGAGAAGGCGCTAGGAGCAAAGGAAAGTGGTTTTTCTAACAAACTCATATAATCAGTTGCCCGACCTACTCCAATTTGATTTTTTTCACATAGTTAGACATAGTATAGTACTAAGAGATGTTTCTGACCCAAAATATTACGAAATATGATTGTTTACATTAAAATGCAAAAGTTGTTGAAAAAGTATGATAAGGTGAAAAAAGTGACATTTTATGTCTAGAAAGTCAGTTTTCATCAAAAGTACAATAACAAAAGTAGTTCGCATTCATCCCGTGTCTCCTTACACACTTGTGCTCTTTATCCGCTCAAAACGCTATAGAGCGAACGAGAAGGCGCTAGGAGCAAAGGAAAGTGGTTTTTCTAACAAACTCATATAATCAGTTGCCCGACCTACTCCAATTTGATTTTTTTCACATAGTTAGACATAGTATAGTACTAAGAGATGTTTCTGACCCAAAATATTACGAAATATGATTGTTTACATTAAAATGCAAAAGTTGTTGAAAAAGTATGATAAGGTGAAAAAAGTGACATTTTATGTCTAGAAAGTCAGTTTTCATCAAAAGTACAATAACAAAAGTAGTTCGCATTCATCCTGTGTCTCCTTACACACTTGTGCTCTTTATCCGCTCAAAACGCTATAGAGCGAACGAGAAGGCGCTAGGAGCAAAGGAAAGTGGTTTTTCTAACAAACTCATTTAATCAGTTGCCCGACCTACTCCAATTTGATTTTTTTTCACATAGTTAGACATAATATAGTACTAAGAAATGTTTCTGACCCAAAATATTACGAAATATGATTGTTTACATTAAAATGCAAAAGTTGATGAAAAAGTATGATAAGGTGAAAAAAGTGACATTTTATGTCTAGAAAGTCAGTTTTCATCAAAAGTACAATAACAAAAGTAGTTCGCATTCATCCTGTGTCTCCTTACACACTTGTGCTCTTTATCCGCTCAAAACGCTATAGAGCGAACGAGAAGGCGCTAGGAGCAAAGGAAAGTGGTTTTTCTAACAAACTCATATAATCAGTTGCCCGACCTACTCCAATTTGATTTTTTTCACATAGTTAGACATAATATAGTACTAAGAGATGTTTCTGACCCAAAATATTACGAAATATGATTGTTTACATTAAAATGCAAAAGTTGTTGAAAAAGTATGATAAGGTGAAAAAAGTGACATTTTATGTCTAGAAAGTCAGTTTTCATCAAAAGTACAATAACAAAAGTAGTTCGCATTCATCCTGTGTCTCCTTACACACTTGTGCTCTTTATCCTCTCAAAACGCTATAGAGCGAACGAGAAGGCGCTAGGAGCAAAGGGAAGTGGTTTTTCTAACAAACTCATATAATCAGTTGCCCGACCTACTCCAATTTGATTTTTTTCACATAGTTAGACATAATATAGTACTAAGAGATGTTTCTGACCCAAAATATTACGAAATATGATTACATTAAAATGCAAAAGTTGTTGAAAAAGTATGATAAGGTGAAAAAAGTGACATTTTATGTCTAGAAAGTCAGTTTTCATCAAAAGTACAATAACAAAAGTAGTTCGCATTCATCCTGTGTCTCCTTACACACTTGTGCTCTTTATCCGCTCAAAACGCTATAGAGCGAACGAGAAGGCGCTAGGAGCAAAGGAAAGTGGTTTTTCTAACAAACTCATATAATCAGTTGCCCGACCTACTCCAATTTGATTTTTTTCACATAGTTAGACATAGTATAGTACTAAGAGATGTTTCTGACCCAAAATATTACGAAATATGATTGTTTACATTAAAATGCAAAAGTTGTTGAAAAAGTATGATAAGGTGAAAAAAGTGACATTTTATGTCTAGAAAGTCAGTTTTCATCAAAAGTACAATAACAAAAGTAGTTCGCATTCATCCCGTGTCTCCTTACACACTTGTGCTCTTTATCCGCTCAAAACGCTATAGAGCGAACGAGAAGGCGCTAGGAGCAAAGGAAAGTGGTTTTTCTAACAAACTCATATAATCAGTTGCCCGACCTACTCCAATTTGATTTTTTTCACATAGTTAGACATAATATAGTACTAAGAGATGTTTCTGACCCAAAATATTACGAAATATGATTGTTTACATTAAAATGCAAAAGTTGTTGAAAAAGTATGATAAGGTGAAAAAAGTGACATTTTATGTCTAGAAAGTCAGTTTTCATCAAAAGTACAATAACAAAAGTAGTTCGCATTCATCCTGTGTCTCCTTACACACTTGTGCTCTGTATCCGCTCAAAACGCTATAGAGCGAACGAGAAGGCGCTAGGAGCAAAGGAAAGTGGTTTTTCTAACAAACTCATATAATCAGTTGCCCGACCTACTCCAATTTGATTTTTTTCACATAGTTAGACATAATATAGTACTAAGAAATGTTTCTGACCCAAAATATTACGAAATATG
Source organism: Ictalurus punctatus (assembly GCF_001660625.3). Taxonomy (NCBI): domain Eukaryota; kingdom Metazoa; phylum Chordata; class Actinopteri; order Siluriformes; family Ictaluridae; genus Ictalurus; species Ictalurus punctatus. The sequence continues at coordinate 15,743 of NC_030430.2, read as the reverse complement.
ATTGTTTACATTAAAATGCAAAAGTTGTTGAAAAAGTATGATAAGGTGAAAAAAGTGACATTTTATGTCTAGAAAGTCAGTTTTCATCAAAAGTACAATAACAAAAGTAGTTCGCATTCATCCTGTGTCTCCTTACACACTTGTGCTGTTTATCCGCTCAAAACGCTATAGAGCGAACGAGAAGGCGCTAGGAGCAAAGGGAAGTGGTTTTTCTAACAAACTCATATAATCAGTTGCCCGACCTACTCCAATTTGATTTTTTTCACATAGTTAGACATAATATAGTACTAAGAAATGTTTCTGACCCAAAATATTACGAAATATGATTGTTTACATTAAAATGCAAAAGTTGTTGAAAAAGTATGATAAGGTGAAAAAAGTGACATTTTATGTCTAGAAAGTCAGTTTTCATCAAAAGTACAATAACAAAAGTAGTTCGCATTCATCCTGTGTCTCCTTACACACTTGTGCTCTTTATCCGCTCAAAACGTTATAGAGCGAACGAGAAGGCGCTAGGAGCAAAGGAAAGTGGTTTTTCTAACAAACTCATATAATCAGTTGCCCGACCTACTCCAATTTGATTTTTTTCACATAGTTAGACATAATATAGTACTAAGAGATGTTTCTGACCCAAAATATTACGAAATATGATTGTTTACATTAAAATGCAAAAGTTGTTGAAAAAGTATGATAAGGTGAAAAAAGTGACATTTTATGTCTAGAAAGTCAGTTTTCATCAAAAGTACAATAACAAAAGTAGTTCGCATTCATCCTGTCTCCTTACACACTTGTGCTCTTTATCCGCTCAAAACGCTATAGAGCGAACGAGAAGGCGCTAGGAGCAAAGGAAAGTGGTTTTTCTAACAAACTCATATAATCAGTTGCCCGACCTACTCCAATTTGATTTTTTTCACATAGTTAGACATAATATAGTACTAAGAGATCTTTCTGACCCAAAATATTACGAAATATGATTGGTTACATTAAAATGCAAAAGTTGATGAAAAAGTATGATAAGGTGAAAAAAGTGACATTTTATGTCTAGAAAGTCAGTTTTCATCAAAAGTACAATAACAAAAGTAGTTCGCATTCATCCTGTGTCTCCTTACACACTTGTGCTCTTTATCCGCTCAAAACGCTATAGAGCGAACGAGAAGGCGCTAGGAGCAAAGGAAAGTGGTTTTTCTAACAAACTCATATAATCAGTTGCCCGACCTACTCCAATTTGATTTTTTTCACATAGTTAGACATAATATAGTACTAAGAGATGTTTCTGACCCAAAAATATTACGAAATATGATTGTTTACATTAAAATGCAAAAGTTGTTGAAAAAGTATGATAAGGTGAAAAAAGTGACATTTTATGTCTAGAAAGTCAGTTTTCATCAAAAGTACAATAACAAAAGTAGTTCGCATTCATCCTGGGTCTCCTTACACACTTGTGCTCTTTATCCGCTCAAAACGCTATAGAGCGAACGAGAAGGCGCTAGGAGCAAAGGAAAGTGGTTTTTCTAACAAACTCATATAATCAGTTGCCCGACCTACTCCAATTTGATTTTTTTCACATAGTTAGACATAATATAGTACTAAGAGATGTTTCTGACCCAAAAATATTACGAAATATGATTGTTTACATTAAAATGCAAAAGTTGTTGAAAAAGTATGATAAGGTGAAAAAAGTGACATTTTATGTCTAGAAAGTCAGTTTTCATCAAAAGTACAATAACAAAAGTAGTTCGCATTCATCCTGGGTCTCCTTACACACTTGTGCTCTTTATCCGCTCAAAACGCTATAGAGCGAACGAGAAGGCGCTAGGAGCAAAGGAAAGTGGTTTTTCTAACAAACTCATATAATCAGTTGCCCGACCTACTCCAATTTGATTTTTTTCACATACTTAGACATAATATAGTACTAAGAGATGTTTCTGACCCAAAATATTACGAAATATGATTGTTTACATTAAAATGCAAAAGTTGTTGAAAAAGTATGATAAGGTGAAAAAAGTGACATTTTATGTCTAGAAAGTCAGTTTTCATCAAAAGTACAATAACAAAAGTAGTTCGCATTCATCCTGTGTCTCCTTACACACTTGTGCTCTTTATCCGCTCAAAACGCTATAGAGCGAACGAGAAGGCGCTAGGAGCAAAGGAAAGTGGTTTTTCTAACAAACTCATATAATCAGTTGCCCGACCTACTCCAATTTGATTTTTTTCACATAGTTAGACATAATATAGTACTAAGAGATGTTTCTGACCCAAAATATTACGAAATATGATTGTTTACATTAAAATGCAAAAGTTGTTGAAAAAGTATGATAAGGTGAAAAAAGTGACATTTTATGTCTAGAAAGTCAGTTTTCATCAAAAGTACAATAACAAAAGTAGTTCGCATTCATCCTGTGTCTCCTTACACACTTGTGCTCTTTATCCGCTCAAAACGCTATAGAGCGAACGAGAAGGCGCTAGGAGCAAAGGAAAGTGGTTTTTCTAACAAACTCATATAATCAGTTGCCCGACCTACTCCAATTTGATTTTTTTCACATAGTTAGACATAATATAGTACTAAGAAATGTTTCTGACCCAAAATATTACGAAATATGATTGTTTACATTAAAATGCAAAAGTTGTTGAAAAAGTATGATACGGTGAAAAAAGTGACATTTTATGTCTAGAAAGTCAGTTTTCATCAAAAGTACAATAACAAAAGTAGTTCCCATTCATCCTGTGTCTCCTTACACACTTGTGCTCTTTATCCGCTCAAAACGCTATAGAGCGAACGAGAAGGCGCTAGGAGCAAAGGAAAGTGGTTTTTCTAACAAACTCATATAATCAGTTGCCCGACCTACTCCAATTTGATTTTTTTCACATAGTTAGACATAATATAGTACTAAGAAATGTTTCTGACCCAAAATATTACGAAATATGATTGTTTACATTAAAATGCAAAAGTTGTTGAAAAAGTATGATACGGTGAAAAAAGTGACATTTTATGTCTAGAAAGTCAGTTTTCATCAAAAGTACAATAACAAAACTAGTTCCCATTCATCCTGTGTCTCCTTACACACTTGTGCTCTTTATCCGCTCAAAACGCTATAGAGCGAACGAGAAGGCGCTAGGAGCAAAGGAAAGTGGTTTTTCTAACAAACTCATATAATCAGTTGCCCGACCTACTCCAATTTGATTTTTTTCACATAGTTAGACATAATATAGTACTAAGAGATGTTTCTGACCCAAAATATTACGAAATATGATTGTTTACATTAAAATGCAAAAGTTGTTGAAAAAGTATGATAAGGTGAAAAAAGTGACATTTTATGTCTAGAAAGTCAGTTTTCATCAAAAGTACAATAACAAAAGTAGTTCGCATTCATCCCGTGTCTCCTTACACACTTGTGCTCTTTATCCGCTCAAAACGCTATAGAGCGAACGAGAAGGCGCTAGGAGCAAAGGAAAGTGGTTTTTCTAACAAACTCATATAATCAGTTGCCCGACCTACTCCAATTTGATTTTTTTCACATAGTTAGACATAATATAGTACTAAGAGATGTTTCTGACCCAAAATATTACGAAATATGATTGTTTACATTAAAATGCAAAAGTTGTTGAAAAAGTATGATAAGGTGAAAAAAGTGACATTTTATGTCTAGAAAGTCAGTTTTCATCAAAAGTACAATAACAAAAGTAGTTCGCATTCATCCTGTGTCTCCTTACACACTTGTGCTCTTTATCCGCTCAAAACGTTATAGAGCGAACGAGAAGGCGCTAGGAGCAAAGGAAAGTGGTTTTTCTAACAAACTCATATAATCAGTTGCCCGACCTACTCCAATTTGATTTTTTTCACATAGTTAGACATAATATAGTACTAAGAGATGTTTCTGACCCAAAATATTACGAAATATGATTGTTTACATTAAAATGCAAAAGTTGTTGAAAAAGTATGATAAGGTGAAAAAAGTGACATTTTATGTCTAGAAAGTCAGTTTTCATCAAAAGTACAATAACAAAAGTAGTTCGCATTCATCCTGTCTCCTTACACACTTGTGCTCTTTATCCGCTCAAAACGCTATAGAGCGAACAAGAAGGCGCTAGGAGCAAAGGAAAGTGGTTTTTCTAACAAACTCATATAATCAGTTGCCCGACCTACTCCAATTTGATTTTTTTCACATAGTTAGACATAATATAGTACTAAGAGATCTTTCTGACCCAAAATATTACGAAATATGATTGGTTACATTAAAATGCAAAAGTTGATGAAAAAGTATGATAAGGTGAAAAAAGTGACATTTTATGTCTAGAAAGTCAGTTTTCATCAAAAGTACAATAACAAAAGTAGTTCGCATTCATCCTGTGTCTCCTTACACACTTGTGCTCTTTATCCGCTCAAAACGCTATAGAGCGAACTAGAAGGCGCTAGGAGCAAAGGAAAGTGGTTTTTCTAACAAACTCATATAATCAGTTGCCCGACCTACTCCAATTTGATTTTTTTCACATAGTTAGACATAATATAGTACTAAGAGATGTTTCTGACCCAAAATATTACGAAATATGATTGTTTACATTAAAATGCAAAAGTTGTTGAAAAAGTATGATAAGGTGAAAAAAGTGACATTTTATGTCTAGAAAGTCAGTTTTCATCAAAAGTACAATAACAAAAGTAGTTCGCATTCATCCTGTGTCTACACACTTGTGCTCTTTATCCGCTCAAAACGCTATAGAGCGAACGAGAAGGCGCTAGGAGCAAAGGAAAGTGGTTTTTCTAACAAACTCATATAATCAGTTGCCCGACCTACTCCAATTTGATTTTTTTCACATAGTTAGACATAATATAGTACTAAGAAATGTTTCTGACCCAAAATATTACGAAATATGATTGTTTACATTAAAATGCAAAAGTTGATGAAAAAGTATGATAAGGTGAAAAAAGTGACATTTTATGTCTAGAAAGTCAGTTTTCATCAAAAGTACAATAACAAAAGTAGTTCGCATTCATCCTGTGTCTACACACTTGTGCTCTTTATCCGCTCAAAACGCTATAGAGCGAACGAGAAGGCGCTAGGAGCAAAGGAAAGTGGTTTTTCTAACAAACTCATATAATCAGTTGCCCGACCTACTCCAATTTGATTTTTTTCACATAGTTAGACATAATATAGTACTAAGAAATGTTTCTGACCCAAAATATTACGAAATATGATTGTTTACATTAAAATGCAAAAGTTGATGAAAAAGTATGATAAGGTGAAAAAAGTGACATTTTATGTCTAGAAAGTCAGTTTTCATCAAAAGTACAATAACAAAAGTAGTTCGCATTCATCCTGTGTCTCCTTACACACTTGTGCTCTTTATCCGCTCAAAACGCTACAGAGCGAACGAGAAGGCGCTAGGAGCAAAGGAAAGTGGTTTTTCTAACAAACTCATATAATCAGTTGCCCGACCTACTCCAATTTGATTTTTTTTCACATAGTTAGACATAATATAGTACTAAGAAATGTTTCTGACCCAAAATATTACGAAATATGATTGTTTACATTAAAATGCAAAAGTTGTTGAAAAAGTATGATAAGGTGAAAAAAGTGACATTTTATGTCTAGAAAGTCAGTTTTCATCAAAAGTACAATAACAAAAGTAGTTCGCATTCATCCTGTGTCTCCTTACACACTTGTGCTCTTTATCCGCTCAAAACGCTATAGAGCGAACGAGAAGGCGCTAGGAGCAAAGGAAAGTGGTTTTTCTAACAAACTCATATAATCAGTTGCCCGACCTACTCCAATTTGATTTTTTTTCACATAGTTAGACATAATATAGTACTAAGAAATGTTTCTGACCCAAAATATTACGAAATATGATTGTTTACATTAAAATGCAAAAGTTGTTGAAAAAGTATGATAAGGTGAAAAAAGTGACATTTTATGTCTAGAAAGTCAGTTTTCATCAAAAGTACAATAACAAAAGTAGTTCGCATTCATCCTGTGTCTCCTTACACACTTGTGCTCTTTATCCGCTCAAAACGCTATAGAGCGAACGAGAAGGCGCTAGGAGCAAAGGAAAGTGGTTTTTCTAACAAACTCATATAATCAGTTGCCCGACCTACTCCAATTTGATTTTTTTCACATAGTTAGACATAATATAGTACTAAGAAATGTTTCTGACCCAAAATATTACGAAATATGATTGTTTACATTAAAATGCAAAAGTTGTTGAAAAAGTATGATAAGGTGAAAAAAGTGACATTTTATGTCTAGAAAGTCAGTTTTCATCAAAAGTACAATAACAAAAGTAGTTCGCATTCATCCTGTGTCTCCTTACACACTTGTGCTCTTTATCCTCTCAAAACGCTATAGAGCGAACGAGAAGGCGCTAGGAGCAAAGGGAAGTGGTTTTTCTAACAAACTCATATAATCAGTTGCCCGACCTACTCCAATTTGATTTTTTTCACATAGTTAGACATAATATAGTACTAAGAGATGTTTCTGACCCAAAATATTACGAAATATGATTACATTAAAATGCAAAAGTTGTTGAAAAAGTATGATAAGGTGAAAAAAGTGACATTTTATGTCTAGAAAGTCAGTTTTCATCAAAAGTACAATAACAAAAGTAGTTCGCATTCATCCTGTGTCTCCTTACACACTTGTGCTCTTTATCCGCTCAAAACGCTATAGAGCGAACGAGAAGGCGCTAGGAGCAAAGGAAAGTGGTTTTTCTAACAAACTCATATAATCAGTTGCCCGACCTACTCCAATTTGATTTTTTTCACATAGTTAGACATAGTATAGTACTAAGAGATGTTTCTGACCCAAAATATTACGAAATATGATTGTTTACATTAAAATGCAAAAGTTGTTGAAAAAGTATGATAAGGTGAAAAAAGTGACATTTTATGTCTAGAAAGTCAGTTTTCATCAAAAGTACAATAACAAAAGTAGTTGGCATTCATCCCGTGTCTCCTTACACACTTGTGCTCTTTATCCGCTCAAAACGCTATAGAGCGAACGAGAAGGCGCTAGGAGCAAAGGAAAGTGGTTTTTCTAACAAACTCATATAATCAGTTGCCCGACCTACTCCAATTTGATTTTTTTCACATAGTTAGACATAGTATAGTACTAAGAGATGTTTCTGACCCAAAATATTACGAAATATGATTGTTTACATTAAAATGCAAAAGTTGTTGAAAAAGTATGATAAGGTGAAAAAAGTGACATTTTATGTCTAGAAAGTCAGTTTTCATCAAAAGTACAATAACAAAAGTAGTTCGCATTCATCCCGTGTCTCCTTACACACTTGTGCTCTTTATCCGCTCAAAACGCTATAGAGCGAACGAGAAGGCGCTAGGAGCAAAGGAAAGTGGTTTTTCTAACAAACTCATATAATCAGTTGCCCGACCTACTCCAATTTGATTTTTTTCACATAGTTAGACATAATATAGTACTAAGAAATGTTTCTGACCCAAAATATTACGAAATATGATTGTTTACATTAAAATGCAAAAGTTGTTGAAAAAGTATGATAAGGTGAAAAAAGTGACATTTTATGTCTAGAAAGTCAGTTTTCATCAAAAGTACAATAACAAAAGTAGTTCGCATTCATCCTGTGTCTCCTTACACACTTGTGCTCTTTATCCGCTCAAAACGCTATAGAGCGAACGAGAAGGCGCTAGGAGCAAAGGAAAGTGGTTTTTCTAACAAACTCATATAATCAGTTGCCCGACCTACTCCAATTTGATTTTTTTTCACATAGTTAGACATAATATAGTACTAAGAAATGTTTCTGACCCAAAATATTACGAAATATGATTGTTTACATTAAAATGCAAAAGTTGATGAAAAAGTATGATAAGGTGAAAAAAGTGACATTTTATGTCTAGAAAGTCAGTTTTCATCAAAAGTACAATAACAAAAGTAGTTCGCATTCATCCTGTGTCTCCTTACACACTTGTGCTCTTTATCCGCTCAAAACGCTATAGAGCGAACGAGAAGGCGCTAGGAGCAAAGGAAAGTGGTTTTTCTAACAAACTCATATAATCAGTTGCCCGACCTACTCCAATTTGATTTTTTTCACATAGTTAGACATAGTATAGTACTAAGAGATGTTTCTGACCCAAAATATTACGAAATATGATTGTTTACATTAAAATGCAAAAGTTGTTGAAAAAGTATGATAAGGTGAAAAAAGTGACATTTTATGTCTAGAAAGTCAGTTTTCATCAAAAGTACAATAACAAAAGTAGTTCGCATTCATCCCGTGTCTCCTTACACACTTGTGCTCTTTATCCGCTCAAAACGCTATAGAGCGAACGAGAAGGCGCTAGGAGCAAAGGAAAGTGGTTTTTCTAACAAACTCATATAATCAGTTGCCCGACCTACTCCAATTTGATTTTTTTCACATAGTTAGACATAGTATAGTACTAAGAGATGTTTCTGACCCAAAATATTACGAAATATGATTGTTTACATTAAAATGCAAAAGTTGTTGAAAAAGTATGATAAGGTGAAAAAAGTGACATTTTATGTCTAGAAAGTCAGTTTTCATCAAAAGTACAATAACAAAAGTAGTTCGCATTCATCCCGTGTCTCCTTACACACTTGTGCTCTTTATCCGCTCAAAACGCTATAGAGCGAACGAGAAGGCGCTAGGAGCAAAGGAAAGTGGTTTTTCTAACAAACTCATATAATCAGTTGCCCGACCTACTCCAATTTGATTTTTTTCACATAGTTAGACATAATATAGTACTAAGAAATGTTTCTGACCCAAAATATTACGAAATATGATTGTTTACATTAAAATGCAAAAGTTGTTGAAAAAGTATGATAAGGTGAAAAAAGTGACATTTTATGTCTAGAAAGTCAGTTTTCATCAAAAGTACAATAACAAAAGTAGTTCGCATTCATCCTGTGTCTCCTTACACACTTGTGCTCTTTATCCGCTCAAAACGCTATAGAGCGAACGAGAAGGCGCTAGGAGCAAAGGAAAGTGGTTTTTCTAACAAACTCATATAATCAGTTGCCCGACCTACTCCAATTTGATTTTTTTTCACATAGTTAGACATAATATAGTACTAAGAAATGTTTCTGACCCAAAATATTACGAAATATGATTGTTTACATTAAAATGCAAAAGTTGTGAAAAAGTATGATAAGGTGAAAAAAGTGACATTTTATGTCTAGAAAGTCAGTTTTCATCAAAAGTACAATAACAAAAGTAGTTCGCATTCATCCTGTGTCTCCTTACACACTTGTGCTCTTTATCCGCTCAAAACGCTATAGAGCGAACGAGAAGGCGCTAGGAGCAAAGGAAAGTGGTTTTTCTAACAAACTCATATAATCAGTTGCCCGACCTACTCCAATTTGATTTTTTTCACATAGTTAGACATAATATAGTACTAAGAAATGTTTCTGACCCAAAATATTACGAAATATGATTGTTTACATTAAAATGCAAAAGTTGTTGAAAAAGTATGATAAGGTGAAAAAAGTGACATTTTATGTCTAGAAAGTCAGTTTTCATCAAAAGTACAATAACAAAAGTAGTTCGCATTCATCCTGTGTCTCCTTACACACTTGTGCTCTTTATCCGCTCAAAACGCTATAGAGCGAACGAGAAGGCGCTAGGAGCAAAGGAAAGTGGTTTTTCTAACAAACTCATATAATCAGTTGCCCGACCTACTCCAATTTGATTTTTTTCACATAGTTAGACATAATATAGTACTAAGAAATGTTTCTGACCCAAAATATTACGAAATATGATTGTTTACATTAAAATGCAAAAGTTGTTGAAAAAGTATGATAAGGTGAAAAAAGTGACATTTTATGTCTAGAAAGTCAGTTTTCATCAAAAGTACAATAACAAAAGTAGTTCGCATTCATCCTGTGTCTCCTTACACACTTGTGCTCTTTATCCGCTCAAAACGCTATAGAGCGAACGAGAAGGCGCTAGGAGCAAAGGAAAGTGGTTTTTCTAACAAACTCATATAATCAGTTGCCCGACCTACTCCAATTTGATTTTTTTCACATAGTTAGACATAATATAGTACTAAGAGATGTTTCTGACCCAAAATATTACGAAATATGATTGTTTACATTAAAATGCAAAAGTTGTTGAAAAAGTATGATAAGGTGAAAAAAGTGACATTTTATGTCTAGAAAGTCAGTTTTCATCAAAAGTACAATAACAAAAGTAGTTCGCATTCATCCTGTGTCTCCTTACACACTTGTGCTCTTTATCCGCTCAAAACGCTATAGAGCGAACGAGAAGGCGCTAGGAGCAAAGGAAAGTGGTTTTTCTAACAAACTCATATAATCAGTTGCCCGACCTACTCCAATTTGATTTTTTTCACATAGTTAGACATAATATAGTACTAAGAAATGTTTCTGACCCAAAATATTACGAAATATGATTGTTTACATTAAAATGCAAAAGTTGTTGAAAAAGTATGATAAGGTGAAAAAAGTGACATTTTATGTCTAGAAAGTCAGTTTTCATCAAAAGTACAATAACAAAAGTAGTTCGCATTCATCCTGTGTCTCCTTACACACTTGTGCTCTTTATCCGCTCAAAACGCTATAGAGCGAACGAGAAGGCGCTAGGAGCAAAGGAAAGTGGTTTTTCTAACAAACTCATATAATCAGTTGCCCGACCTACTCCAATTTGATTTTTTTCACATAGTTAGACATAATATAGTACTAAGAAATGTTTCTGACCCAAAATATTACGAAATATGATTGTTTACATTAAAATGCAAAAGTTGTTGAAAAAGTATGATAAGGTGAAAAAAGTGACATTTTATGTCTAGAAAGTCAGTTTTCATCAAAAGTACAATAACAAAAGTAGTTCGCATTCATCCTGTGTCTCCTTACACACTTGTGCTCTTTATCCGCTCAAAACGCTATAGAGCGAACGAGAAGGCGCTAGGAGCAAAGGAAAGTGGTTTTTCTAACAAACTCATATAATCAGTTGCCCGACCTACTCCAATTTGATTTTTTTTCACATAGTTAGACATAATATAGTACTAAGAAATGTTTCTGACCCAAAATATTACGAAATATGATTGTTTACATTAAAATGCAAAAGTTGTTGAAAAAGTATGATAAGGTGAAAAAAGTGACATTTTATGTCTAGAAAGTCAGTTTTCATCAAAAGTACAATAACAAAAGTAGTTCGCATTCATCCTGTGTCTCCTTACACACTTGTGCTCTTTATCCGCTCAAAACGCTATAGAGCGAACGAGAAGGCGCTAGGAGCAAAGGAAAGTGGTTTTTCTAACAAACTCATATAATCAGTTGCCCGACCTACTCCAATTTGATTTTTTTCACATAGTTAGACATAATATAGTACTAAGAAATGTTTCTGACCCAAAATATTACGAAATATGATTGTTTACATTAAAATGCAAAAGTTGTTGAAAAAGTATGATAAGGTGAAAAAAGTGACATTTTATGTCTAGAAAGTCAGTTTTCATCAAAAGTACAATAACAAAAGTAGTTCGCATTCATCCTGTGTCTCCTTACACACTTGTGCTCTTTATCCGCTCAAAACGCTATAGAGCGAACGAGAAGGCGCTAGGAGCAAAGGAAAGTGGTTTTTCTAACAAACTCATATAATCAGTTGCCCGACCTACTCCAATTTGATTTTTTTTCACATAGTTAGACATAATATAGTACTAAGAAATGTTTCTGACCCAAAATATTACGAAATATGATTGTTTACATTAAAATGCAAAAGTTGTTGAAAAAGTATGATAAGGTGAAAAAAGTGACATTTTATGTCTAGAAAGTCAGTTTTCATCAAAAGTACAATAACAAAAGTAGTTCGCATTCATCCTGTGTCTCCTTACACACTTGTGCTCTTTATCCGCTCAAAACGCTATAGAGCGAACGAGAAGGCGCTAGGAGCAAAGGAAAGTGGTTTTTCTAACAAACTCATATAATCAGTTGCCCGACCTACTCCAATTTGATTTTTTTCACATAGTTAGACATAATATAGTACTAAGAAATGTTTCTGACCCAAAATATTACGAAATATGATTGTTTACATTAAAATGCAAAAGTTGTTGAAAAAGTATGATAAGGTGAAAAAAGTGACATTTTATGTCTAGAAAGTCAGTTTTCATCAAAAGTACAATAACAAAAGTAGTTCGCATTCATCCTGTGTCTCCTTACACACTTGTGCTCTTTATCCGCTCAAAACGCTATAGAGCGAACGAGAAGGCGCTAGGAGCAAAGGAAAGTGGTTTTTCTAACAAACTCATATAATCAGTTGCCCGACCTACTCCAATTTGATTTTTTTCACATAGTTAGACATAATATAGTACTAAGAGATGTTTCTGACCCAAAATATTACGAAATATGATTACATTAAAATGCAAAAGTTGTTGAAAAAGTATGATAAGGTGAAAAAAGTGACATTTTATGTCTAGAAAGTCAGTTTTCATCAAAAGTACAATAACAAAAGTAGTTCGCATTCATCCTGTGTCTCCTTACACACTTGTGCTCTTTATCCGCTCAAAACGCTATAGAGCGAACGAGAAGGCGCTAGGAGCAAAGGAAAGTGGTTTTTCTAACAAACTCATATAATCAGTTGCCCGACCTACTCCAATTTGATTTTTTTCACATAGTTAGACATAATATAGTACTAAGAGATGTTTCTGACCCAAAATATTACGAAATATGATTGTTTACATTAAAATGCAAAAGTTGTTGAAAAAGTATGATAAGGTGAAAAAAGTGACATTTTATGTCTAGAAAGTCAGTTTTCATCAAAAGTACAATAACAAAAGTAGTTCGCATTCATCCTGTGTCTCCTTACACACTTGTGCTCTTTATCCGCTCAAAACGCTATAGAGCGAACGAGAAGGCGCTAGGAGCAAAGGAAAGTGGTTTTTCTAACAAACTCATATAATCAGTTGCCCGACCTACTCCAATTTGATTTTTTTCACATAGTTAGACATAATATAGTACTAAGAGATGTTTCTGACCCAAAATATTACGAAATATGATTGTTTACATTAAAATGCAAAAGTTGTTGAAAAAGTATGATAAGGTGAAAAAAGTGACATTTTATGTCTAGAAAGTCAGTTTTCATCAAAAGTACAATAACAAAAGTAGTTCGCATTCATCCTGTGTCTCCTTACACACTTGTGCTCTTTATCCGCTCAAAACGCTATAGAGCGAACGAGAAGGCGCTAGGAGCAAAGGAAAGTGGTTTTTCTAACAAACTCATATAATCAGTTGCCCGACCTACTCCAATTTGATTTTTTTCACATAGTTAGACATAATATAGTACTAAGAAATGTTTCTGACCCAAAATATTACGAAATATGATTGTTTACATTAAAATGCAAAAGTTGTTGAAAAAGTATGATAAGGTGAAAAAAGTGACATTTTATGTCTAGAAAGTCAGTTTTCATCAAAAGTACAATAACAAAAGTAGTTCGCATTCATCCTGTGTCTCCTTACACACTTGTGCTCTTTATCCGCTCAAAACGCTATAGAGCGAACGAGAAGGCGCTAGGAGCAAAGGAAAGTGGTTTTTCTAACAAACTCATATAATCAGTTGCCCGACCTACTCCAATTTGATTTTTTTCACATAGTTAGACATAATATAGTACTAAGAAATGTTTCTGACCCAAAATATTACGAAATATGATTGTTTACATTAAAATGCAAAAGTTGTTGAAAAAGTATGATAAGGTGAAAAAAGTGACATTTTATGTCTAGAAAGTCAGTTTTCATCAAAAGTACAATAACAAAAGTAGTTCGCATTCATCCTGTGTCTCCTTACACACTTGTGCTCTTTATCCGCTCAAAACGCTATAGAGCGAACGAGAAGGCGCTAGGAGCAAAGGAAAGTGGTTTTTCTAACAAACTCATATAATCAGTTGCCCGACCTACTCCAATTTGATTTTTTTCACATAGTTAGACATAATATAGTACTAAGAAATGTTTCTGACCCAAAATATTACGAAATATGATTGTTTACATTAAAATGCAAAAGTTGTTGAAAAAGTATGATAAGGTGAAAAAAGTGACATTTTATGTCTAGAAAGTCAGTTTTCATCAAAAGTACAATAACAAAAGTAGTTCGCATTCATCCTGTGTCTCCTTACACACTTGTGCTCTTTATCCGCTCAAAACGCTATAGAGCGAACGAGAAGGCGCTAGGAGCAAAGGAAAGTGGTTTTTCTAACAAACTCATATAATCAGTTGCCCGACCTACTCCAATTTGATTTTTTCACATAGTTAGACATAATATAGTACTAAGAAATGTTTCTGACCCAAAATATTACGAAATATGATTGTTTACATTAAAATGCAAAAGTTGTTGAAAAAGTATGATAAGGTGAAAAAAGTGACATTTTATGTCTAGAAAGTCAGTTTTCATCAAAAGTACAATAACAAAAGTAGTTCGCATTCATCCTGTGTCTCCTTACACACTTGTGCTCTTTATCCGCTCAAAACGCTATAGAGCGAACGAGAAGGCGCTAGGAGCAAAGGAAAGTGGTTTTTCTAACAAACTCATATAATCAGTTGCCCGACCTACTCCAATTTGATTTTTTTCACATAGTTAGACATAATATAGTACTAAGAGATGTTTCTGACCCAAAATATTACGAAATATGATTACATTAAAATGCAAAAGTTGTTGAAAAAGTATGATAAGGTGAAAAAAGTGACATTTTATGTCTAGAAAGTCAGTTTTCATCAAAAGTACAATAACAAAAGTAGTTCGCATTCATCCTGTGTCTCCTTACACACTTGTGCTCTTTATCCGCTCAAAACGCTATAGAGCGAACGAGAAGGCGCTAGGAGCAAAGGAAAGTGGTTTTTCTAACAAACTCATATAATCAGTTGCCCGACCTACTCCAATTGATTTTTTTCACATAGTTAGACATAATATAGTACTAAGAAATGTTTCTGACCCAAAATATTACGAAATATGATTGTTTACATTAAAATGCAAAAGTTGTTGAAAAAGTATGATAAGGTGAAAAAAGTGACATTTTATGTCTAGAAAGTCAGTTTTCATCAAAAGTACAATAACAAAAGTAGTTCGCATTCATCCTGTGTCTCCTTACACACTTGTGCTCTTTATCCGCTCAAAACGCTATAGAGCGAACGAGAAGGCGCTAGGAGCAAAGGAAAGTGGTTTTTCTAACAAACTCATATAATCAGTTGCCCGACCTACTCCAATTGATTTTTTTCACATAGTTAGACATAATATAGTACTAAGAATGTTTCTGACCCAAAATATTACGAAATATGATTGTTTACATTAAAATGCAAAAGTTGTTGAAAAAGTATGATAAGGTGAAAAAAGTGACATTTTATGTCTAGAAAGTCAGTTTTCATCAAAAGTACAATAACAAAAGTAGTTCGCATTCATCCTGTGTCTCCTTACACACTTGTGCTCTTTATCCGCTCAAAACGCTATAGAGCGAACGAGAAGGCGCTAGGAGCAAAGGAAAGTGGTTTTTCTAACAAACTCATATAATCAGTTGCCCGACCTACTCCAATTTGATTTTTTCACATAGTTAGACATAATATAGTACTAAGAAATGTTTCTGACCCAAAATATTACGAAATATGATTGGTTACATTAAAATGCAAAAGTTGTTGAAAAAGTATGATAAGGTGAAAAAAGTGACATTTTGTCTAGAAAAGTCAGTTTTCATCAAAAGTACAATAACAAAAGTAGTTCGCATTCATCCTGTGTCTCCTTACCACACTTGTGCTCTTTATCCGCTCAAAACG